>NC_068574.1:53675497-53978528 GCF_025698545.1 Gossypium raimondii
CATCCGAATCATATTACAATAATTATTATGCAATCACGTATGCGACTTTAGTAACATTACAACCTAGCCAAACATACTATTGATGTATATAAATATGTATAATGCGTATCTTACCCTAAAAAAACAAAAATAAACACATTAATCTAATGAACACATTTAACATTCCCTTGCACACCTAATTCGGATATATATATATATATATATATTTGTCATTGCAAACCGAATCAAAATAGCCAAATCACAAATGATCATATCATAATTATCCCAAATGCACATGTTCAATGACTAACCAAATAACATATAATCAACCGTTTCAACATTCATACATTCAGTCCACAATTTCAAACTCATATGATCAAACCAAGCTACCATAAAATATATCCATAATTTACCATCACCATTCGCACCTAAATAATCAATCCAAAATAATGACATAACATTATTTAACCTATGTTTCATATACCAAAAACACACTTTTAAAGTGAGCTATTTTCATAACGATTATAGACCAAGCTTTTCATCACCCATTACCAATTATAATTCAAAACATTACAAGCATATATACAATGGAACCTTTCTCCATAATAAACTCAAGTAATAAGCAAATACTTAAGTGAACTAATCATAAGCCACATATATATATCTTTACTTCATACTAAAATCATATATTAAACACACTACATAACATATACCATGACCAAAAATGCATAACCTAAACATCATTAACAATCCACAATCAAAACACATCCTATATCAATATTACCACACACATATATCACGACCAAAATTACTTAAACATTAGAACATTGGCATTAAGATTGAGCCATTTTCGCATGGCTAAATATATACAAATTTGAAAACCAACCAAGACAAATGCTAGCCTATACATGCTATATGTTCAAAGTTTCAAGCTTTTAAAATACCAAAATAGCGTTCGATAGTGTGACGGATTTCCTTGACGATCCCCGAGCTCGTAACTATCTTCCAAAATCTATAAAACACTGAAAGAACACACAAAGTAAGCTTAGAAAGCTTAGTAAGTTATAAGCAAATAAAATTATTTCAATAACATACATAATTCAATTTAACAAGGCCAATCAAGCAAATCTTTACCACATATACATTTATCATGCTTGCAAATTCATATAATCATGTAAGTACTTTACTTACCTTTACTTTCATGAACATTTAAACCGTATACATACCTGAGTCATTTAACTCAAATTCACATTCGGTCTCATCTTGACATTGCCCGTTGAACCGTTCGGAATCAATAAGGATACTTGGAGAGTTCATAAAGCTCGTACAATGCCAATGTCCCAGACGTGGTCTTACATGTAATTAAATATCGATGCCACTGTCCTAGACAGGGTTTTACACGAAAGTCTCAAATCGATACCAATGTCCCAGACGTGGTCTTACACGAAATCTCAAATCAAAATCCTATGTCATGACATATGTATCCTAACTATTCCTATGGTTCGTACGGGGCTTTCGGACGTCATAATTCGATCGATTCGAGCTCAATACAAGTCACACCATGCTTATAACAATTCGGCAATATGTAAAATATATATGCATTCTAATTAGGCATATTTAAAACATATACATTCAAAATTTACAACATTTATTAACTTATGAACTTACCTCGGACGAAGACAAACGGACCGGGACGACTATTCGACCACTTTTGATTTCCCCCAATCCAAATCCAAATTCCTCTTTTCTTGATCTAAATTAATACAAATTTGACTTGTTTAATAATATATTTATTCAAATTCATCCAAAATTGAATAAATGGGAAAATTGCATTTTAGCCCCTAACATTTCACATTTTTCACAATTTAGTCCCTATTTCACAAAACACAAAATATTCAAAATTTTACCACACCCAAGCTTGGCCGAATTTCACTAAGGTCCCTAGCAGCCCATTTCTTTCATTTATTTCACATTTTGACCCTTAAATTTTTGAAATTCACGATTTAATCCTAGATAGGCATTTTTACTAAAAATCACTTAATTAAACTTGACAATCTAACAACATATATTTATTTTTCATCATCAAACAACAAAAATCACAAGCTATCATCAATGGAAAATCATAAATACATTAACAAATTCAAAAATTTCAACATGGGCTAGCTAGTATTCGAAGCAATGATCTCAAAAACATAAAAATTATCAAAAACCGAGCAAAAACGAACTTTGAATCAAGCTTGAACCAAGGCTGAATGTTCAAAAGCTTTAAAACCCCCTTTTTCTTTTCTTGTTTCGGTGAAAGAAAGATGACCTAATGCATGTTTTTTTTTATGTTTTATTATATTAACATATTTTACTAATTTTACAAAACTAACCTTTATAATTTAATATGAAAACCATATATTATAAATCCAAAACCGTCCACTCAAATAAACAAGGGTCAAATAACCACTTAAGGACTTCATAATTAATTAATCATAGCAAATAAACACTTAAACAATTAGTATGCCACTGTTGCATTTTACATAATTAAGCCCTTTTATCAAATTAACTATCCAATCGGTAAAATTAAATCACGAAATTTTCACACATCTCAATTAACATGCTATAAACACTAAAAATAATATTAAAATAATTTTATGACTACGTATTTGTGGTCCCGAAACCACTGTTCCGACTAGGGTCTAAACCGGGCTGTTACAGAAAAGATTAATCACTATTATTGGAAGTTGACAAACATTCTCATCATATATACAAATAATTATATTTATTTAACATTAAAGTTTCATATAAAAAATTTGAAAATTAAAAAAAAAATTTCTTTTCACTCAATTCCCATATACTTATTTTGAAAAAATCAACACCCTTATAGGCAAGTACGGGAGTTAACTATTGTAGAGGCGAGCAAAAGCATCTTTGTCGGTGTAGTTAACCGCCTTTTGCTTATAGTTCCTTTACAGTTTTCAAATGAAGAATATGTTCATTTCGTTTCTGTTTTTAGGCTTTCATGAACTTTTTGTCCATGGAAGAAATGTTTTTCCATTAAAGTTTTTGTACGATAATTTTGTCTGCTTTTATAGTACAGTAGTTTGGGTTTCTATTTAGTTTTTTTGGTTTTCCAAGCATCTGAGAGAAAGAAGGTAAACTCGCGGTTTGGCGATTTGTTGAGTGGTTATGGTATCGGTTTTAACAGTGCTGTCCATAGAGGGTGGGGAAGATAACGAGTGACATATCAATTCTGGCGAGGGGTAGGCAGGCGAGAGGCAACGCTAGACGATAGGGGGATGGGTTATTGAAGAAGCCTTACTGTTAAGCACCGTGGTGGGTCGGGTGAACCTCCAATCGTGGAAGATTTGCCACTGGATCGAGGAGTGGATGCTATCGTCTTGGAGCGAAACAAAGGTAGATTGGAGGTGAACAAATAGTGGTGGATCTTGTCGGAGTCGGGGTCTCTCATCATTCATTTGTCACTGGAGACATGTGGTATCAAGAGAGCTCTGTATGTATCAATGTGAAAATGTCGATTTGCACGAGGGGTAGCTCAAACAACGGTTGGATACGCATAGATCTTTCCTTTGACAAGATGCTAGTCAACGAAGGGAACCTCGATCGTTATCTTCTTGTAGAAGACGAACGACAAAAAGTGTCCACGAAGGTGGTGTGGTGGATGGGTCAGGTTTGATGGCGATGGTGGCGAGAGACGAAGGATTGGAAAAGGGTCTCAACGGTCAAGGTGCTTACCATCGGCTTGTTTACTACTAGATGCTTTTACCACCGTCTGTGACTTACAACATATATGGGCAGCAGTGAAGTTGATAGCTGTTCAGTTTCTTGGTATTCTGGTTTTTAAATGAGAAAAGCGTAAGTGTGGCTGGAATCTATACTTTTCTTTTGATGTTTTCTTTTTAAGTCCTAGGATTTGTATTTTATTTGAATGTTATTTATTTATTTTTTATTCTCATTTGTACAACGTCGCGGTATTATTTTAATAAAGATGTCTAGCCTTTGTTTAAAAAACAGTTCCATAAAAGAACAAAATAAAGTTCATGTATCACATTGCAATTTCAAAATTTATCTGTTTAGAATAGTCTAAATGAAAGGCTTGTGCAGTGATCAATCATAACAATTTCATCTTGTTGATGGTGTTTTTGGTGGATTGGCCTATGCTTTGTCAAATGGTTATATAAAAAAGTAAAGAAGCTACGAAGGTGTTGGAATTATAGTTCGAAACATCCTTCGATAGTTGTCAATAAAATATTTAAAGAGAACACATTAGAGAAATATTTCAAATTCTAATTCTCATCAAAGCTCCCCTTTTCGGTGACCCTTGGCAACTGGTAGCCACCCCATCATTGTTCTCTTTTCTTCCTTTATCCTTCCTTGCTCCCTCACTTTCCTTCTCTTCCATTCCTTTTATTCATTTTTTTCTTCCCTATATCCTTTTATGATCGCTTGAGATTGATGATCGGTCGATGGTTGATAGCTCATTCATTTCCCTTGCTCTCTCTTCTTTTTGTGCTTTCCTATTCCTTTCTCACATTTTTTTTCTCCTCCCCCACCTATGGTGGCAGTCCTTGACCATGCCACTTCGTTTGATCCACACATTTTTCTTGCTTAAAGAAATCTTTTTCGGAATAATAAAAACCCTTTGAGTCATTAATGGCTCAAGTTTTCTCAAGTTCATGGTGACTTGTTTCTTGAGCTCAACTATGCTAAGTTACCTTGAGTCTTAGTGAGTCATTGGTTAATCAACTCACTCACAACTTCTAGTCTTAGGGTAGGTTACTTGATAACTTACCCTTCAATCTAGGGGGACAATTTTTGTATCTCTCCTCCTTGCTTGAAGGATATCGCTTAGTCAAACCCTATGACTAGTAGAAGACAATAAAAACCTCGCCCAAGATGTCAGGCCAGAAGTAATCTAAGGTGACCTCACCACTTGATCAAATCTTGATTCCTTACTCTATACTTGTCTTTTGCATCCTCTATAAGTACTCAAACAAGTCACATTCACACTATTTAAGAACCTTTGAATGAGTAACTAAACAATTCCATCACATCCAAATACATGCGTACCCTAACTCATCCTCCAAGCCGCTTATTGATGACCAAAAGAGCTCCACCATTTCATCTTTTACTGAAACTAATCCAACAACCAAGGTAGATATTGAAACATATAAATAAAACTTAAAATACTAATTCTTAAAAACAATAGTCAATGTTGATGATGAATAAAAGTAGACAAAGAGAGATGATTATTCACACAATTTACAAGGAAAAGGTAGATCTCCTAAAGCTAAGGATGCATATTCATAGATGGTGTTAGCTATCTCTAAGGATGAGTTTGGATGAACGGTGTATTTAATTACGGTTAGTGTAAAAATAGCTGTGGCGGTGGGATTAAATATTATAGTGATACTATAACGTGAGGCAAAAAGTAAATTAAATGCACCGCACCTCACCCAATTACCCATCTAAACTCACCCTAAGTCTTCTATTGTTTTACATGATAATCTTCTAAATAAATGGCAATGGGAGTAATATACTCAATACTTAACAATGAGGAGATAGATGAAAAGTATACCACATGTTTAGGAGGTAATGGTCCACAATGAAAAGGTGTGGTGGCGCAGACACTCGTGACACATTGGGAAAACAAACAAATTCTCCTGACCACGTCAGAAAGAAAACCCAGGCAATTCCAGGACTCTCATGCACACAACACTTTCCATATACGAATATTTTAAATGTTGTTTATTATTATTATTAACCCTATAATTATTTCTTCTTAATTCCTCCTGCACCTCGAAAAGCTTTCCAGGGTTTGGTTTTTTTTTTTCACTTTTGGGCCGTTCACAACTTCACACCAAGTCACCAAATGTGCTGTCATGTCTGATATTGACCTTGTCCTTTGCCTTTCCTGTACTCAAACAAAACTTGCTTTTATTACATCATTTGCGCCACTCAAAGACTTCGATTCCCGTCGCCATGAAAGATTCTCAAGCAAACAGAAATCCCCAAGCGGAATCCAAGAAGACGACGATCCCGCCTTACATGAAAGCCATTTCAGGCTCCTTCGGCGGTATCGTAGAAGCCTGTTGTCTGCAACCCATCGATGTCATCAAAACCAGGTTGCAATTGGACAGGATGGGGAATTACAAAGGGATCGTTCACTGCGGCGCCACCGTGTCTAGCACTGAAGGGGTGCGGGCTCTTTGGAAAGGATTAACGCCCTTCGCTACTCACCTCACGCTTAAGTACGCGCTCCGGATGGGATCTAACGCCATGTTGCAGAGCGCGTTCAAGGACTCGGATACTGGCACCTTGAGTAACAAAGCGAGGTTTTTATCTGGGTTCGGTGCTGGGGTTCTTGAGGCGCTTGTTATCGTTACTCCCTTTGAGGTTATCTACCCTCCTTCTCAATACAATCCGAGTTAATATTGATCTATAATTGATGATGTGCTAGTAGATCTTACATTATGTTGAATTTGAAACTGGGTGTTTTCTGTGTGTTTTTTACCATAATATTGCTAAGGGGTGTCTCAATTCTGTGTCTAAGCTTAAGATTAGGAACGTTCCTTGTGGTATCTGTTGGAGTTCAATTGTCTCTTTGATGAATCTAGGAACGTTCCTTGTACACTTTGTTGGTTCATCCGAAGGTAAATCGGATTGTGAAGCCATTAAGCTTGCTGTCTACTTTTAATAAGGCTATACAAAATGAAAGAAGCAGTTGGATTGATCTCGTTTCAATATCCGAATTAGAATTGGATATTGATGCTATTGTTCTGTCACAAGCAAGCAAAGAAGATGATAACTATTAATTTGGCTAAATCAGGACACATGTATAAATTTGAAACTTAGGAATACATTTCCCACACTGAATGTAAGTTTTGTTCCATTTCAAAGCGAGAATGATTCATATATCTTTGGAGAATGCAACTTGGAACGATGCTTCATGAGACTTTATCAATTGCATGTAGTGCTTTTGATTAAACACCTGGGATTGGTGATTGCTTACTCATGGTTTTAGAATGTGATTTGCAGTGGTGCATATTATTATGCTGAGGTTAGGATTATGATGGCCTTTTAATCCTAATGTACTGAAAAGGTTTGGTTTGGTCTTTTATCGTGCAGGTGGTGAAAATTAGACTGCAGCAACAGAGAGGACTAAGTCGAGAGCTTCTAAAGTACAAAGGCCCCATACATTGTGCTCATACAATCATACGTGAAGAAGGCCTTTTTGGGCTGTGGGCAGGAGCTGCCCCAACCGTTATGCGTAATGGGACAAACCAAGCTGCAATGTTTACAGCCAAAAATGCTTTTGATGTAGTATTATGGAAGAAACATGAAGGCGACGGGAAAGTCCTCCAACCATGGCAGTCTATGATATCGGGTTTCCTTGCGGGAACAGCTGGTCCAGTATGTACTGGTCCCTTTGATGTCGTCAAAACTAGGTTGATGGCTCAAAGTCGAGATGGAGGGGAGGTGAAGTATAAGGGCATGGTCCATGCTATCCGAACAATATATGCTGAGGAAGGACTTCGTGCTTTGTGGAAAGGACTGCTGCCTCGGCTCATGAGGATACCACCTGGTCAGGCCATAATGTGGGCTGTTGCTGACCAAATAATTGGTCTCTATGAGAGGAGATACTTTCATAGTGCAGCTCTATAAGCTTGTACTTTGTTTGCTTGTTCTGGTTTTGATTACCATAGCAAACGCAAATCTTGAAAATCTTGGACACCATTTTTTTCAGTGGTCGGACTCAACACCTGGTAAGAAAGAGCCACATTTGAACTTAAGCTATAAATTAGGAAATGGTAGTTGAATCCAAAAAAAAAAAAAGTTCATGAATAGCAATGAAGGTATCTGTTTCTCTATATCTCAATAATGATACATTGCTGGTGTCACTTTCATTAACCAATTTGAGTCTCAGCTTAGTTTCATGCATGCTATGTTTCAATCAACACAGTAAAGATTGTTAGTTGAGACAGATCTAACATAAAGTCACCTCTGTTACATTATGTGTTTATGGTTGTCTGAATGAGACAGTGTCAAGTAGCATTCTGGCCTTCAATGAGCAAGTGGTACTGTTGAATCACCAATAATAGAAAGATAAAATGCTCAGTTTTGACTTTTTATTTCTATCGAGTAGGGGCTTTGTCAAGTAAGAAATTTTTATGCATGTATATCTCGGATACGTGTAAACTGATGAGGGTGTCACATTTGTGCTTTACATAGATGCACATGGATGTGTGTGTGTGTTTTTAAATAATTGTATATATTTTTAAGTATTTTATTAAAAAATTTGATTATAAGAATATGGAAATAGGAAGTATATAAAATCAAATATTAAGAGATTAATACTTCACAGAACTTCAAGGAATTAAAAAATATTATATAATAATATATATATATATAGTACAATTAAAAATTTTCCTAAATATTTCTTTCTAGACAATTTATTAAAATTAAGAAAAATTTCAACCAAAATTTTTTTAAAAAAGCAGGTTAAAACTAGAAGTTTTTTTGTACTTTTACACTACTTTTGGTTGATTGTAATGGAATAGAGCGTAATAAAATAAAATTGTAATAAGTAATTCAATTATTTAGTTGAATGGAATGAAATAAAGTCATACAAAATTTTTTATATTCTTTTTATTTGCATGGTAGAAAGAAAAGAGAAAAAGTTTGGGTAATAGACCTTTTATTTTAATGACGGTTTAATGTATAATTTGGTATCTAAGTTTGAAAATTCTTTTAATGTGGTATTGTGTTATTTTTGGGTCTAATGCGGTACATGTATTTGGTAATACATTTTGATACCTAAAGATAACAATATTAGCTTTTAGAGCTTAATCCGGGTTTAAGAGTTTAATCTGGTTTAAGAGTTGATTTAATGAAAATTGTAATTAGCTAATACTATTATCAATTAAATTTCATCAAATTAATCCCTAAAATCCAAATCAAAACACATGCATTGGACAAGATTTGACAAATTAAACGAAAAATTAAATAAATTTACAATTAACACTAAATTTATTCTATTAAAAATCATAAAAAACTCAAACCTAATAATATTAGCAATTAACTTTTATCAAATCAACCCTAAAACCCAGATTAAACACAAAAAGTTAACATCGTTACCTTTAGGTACTAAAATATTTAACTTTTGTCAAATACAAATACCAAATTGGACCAAAAATAACATAAGTATCACATTAACAAAAATTGTCAAACTTAAATACCAAATGATATTAGACGATGATGTGCTTAATTGATATGTAATTGTAATTTATTACAATTAAATTTGAATATGATGCTACAAATTCTGATGATTATTTGTTTATTTCCATGTAAGTGCAACACATGTCCTAAATACTAGGATACAAGTTTAAATGTGAAATTACTAGAGAGATTTGACATTAGATAAAAATTGGCGTGCAAAATTTTTATATTTTAGGAATATTTTATTAATAGTTATTTTATTTTATTTATTTATAAAAATATTTTATTAAGAGTTTAATTAAGCTTATAGTTCTTTACATTTAGCTAAGATGTATTTAATAAATCACTGAAATTTTTATTTTATTGAAATTGAAAAATTTTAACTTTTAATATTTTAAATGTATTTGATAATCATTTTAATTTTCTACTTAATATAAAACTTTCAACAAAAAGAGTTGTAAATAATATAGCTATTTATCACTCAAATATTGAAAATATTAAGTCAATTTTATTTTATTAAAAACTTGAAATAAGTTATTGTGACACCCTGAACTCGGCTCAAGAGTTTCAGCCAAGCCTCAATATCACATTAGTCATCAAAGTGACATAAACTAGAAACTGTACACTTACACTCGAAAACTCAATCAATTCACATTATGAATCATTCAAACTAGTTTTTGAAACCAATTTCATACAATCTCAAATCATTCAATACAAACCAAATATATGAAAATATCAAACCAAAAATGTTATCAACATAATACTCAAATGAGTGTTTCCATCCACCATAAAAGAAATAGGTACCAAAAATCCAATTTTATTACAATTTCAACTTGCGAGACTTTCTGTAATCCTCCAATGTCGATGTCCCCTCTTTGATATCAATTATCTCCTGAAAATAAATAAAATTCAAACAATAAGCTTACTAAGCTTAATGGGGCCTCAAGGTGCATACTTTGCTCACATAATCACATTAGTCGGTAACATGCTCATTACTTATGCACAACCCAAATTAGACATATTCTACTCAATTCGACATCACATCATGCTCAGTTACATAGATAAAAATTTAAAACATGCTTTTTAATACACAACAAAGTAGCACCACTCTTATATCATTGCACACACCAAAATATGATCTTTCAAATTTTTGCCCAAGTCTAAAATAAGACACATCCAATACTCGAACCCCAACTTGAACACACCAAAATGTTGAGTCGTAGCTCTCCACCCTGAATGCACCAAATAATGAACCAAAGTTCCACACAAAAAGGCGAGTTAATGACTCAAGCGATGAATCGCAAAATGATTGGTGAACCAATCTAGCACATATGCTCAAAACTTCACTTTTAAGACACTTCAAAATGTCCCATGGCATGCCAACCATATCACAACAATTCTCAAGTGAGCATCGTGATTGTTCTCGATTTTGGAGTACACGAGAATGTCATCGATGAACACCACCACAAACTAATCTAAGTATAGTTGGAATACCCGATTCATCAAATTCATGAATGTAACAGGGGCATTCGTCAAACCAAATGACATTAATAGGAACTCGTAGTGGCCATATTGAGTCCTAAAAGTCATTTTAGGGACATTTGCCTCCTTCACTTTCATTTAATAATAACCAGATCTCAAGTCAATCTTGGAGAACATTATAGCTCCCCTAAATTGGTCGAACAAGTCGTCAATCATTGGTAAAGGGTATTTGTTTTTAATAGTCAACTTGTTCAACTGTCGGTAATTAATACAGAATCTCAATGTCCCATCTTTCTTTTTCACAAACAAAATCGGAGCTCCCCAAGTTGACACATTAGGTCGTATGAAGCCTCGATCTAAAAGCTCTTGCAATTGGACTTTCAACTCCTTAAGTGTCATACAATAAGATGCAATGGACACAGGAGTGGTTCTAGGGAAAACTTCTACCCCAAACTCAACATCAAGAAAATTTTTCACCGTACGAATACTACTAACACTAGGGTTATTTTCCTTTTTATCCATCACATAGGCTAAAAATGCCTTACATCACTTTTAAATCATTTTCTCGGCTGCCATTGTTGAAATCACATTATAAAGGTAGTCTGATCATTCTCCTACCATCACGATCTCATTTCCCTCGAGTGTCATCAGCATCACCCTCTTCAAATCGCAATCAAGCATCACCCGATTCTCAGTCAACCAATTCATACCCAATATCAAATCAAGCTCACCAAATGGCAGCTCCATAAGGTCAACCGAAAATTCCACATATTGAATCACTAACGTGCATCTCCTATACACTTTATCAATGACTACACTATGTCTTAGAAGACTAATAACAGTAATAGCATACTCAATTTGTTCTACATCTACAACCAATCTTCCTGACACAACACTAGAAATGTAGGAATGAGTAGAAACGAGATCAATTAATGCATAGAAATGTAACAACAAAATCTCAAATGTACCTGCAATCACATCAACCGCATCTTTGTCCTCATGTCGCATTGCTGTATAGGCCAGCACCGGTTGCCTATCTTCAGTTCGAGTAAAACCCTGTCCTTGAGCATGCTGTCCATGGCTAGTGTTACCAAAAGTAACCCCAGTACCAACTGTCCTACCATGACCTCGTCCTATTGGTAGCACTGGTGCAGAACCCTGGGTCTGTGTCGGGGTGGCACTAACTCTCCGGGAACAAGTACTCATGCGATGTTCTATAGGTCCGTACTTAAAACATGCACCACTTTTTTTCCAACACTCATCGGGATGATGCCTCTCATATTCACAAACTAGAACACCTGAAGCCCAATCAAAACCTCTCGTACTAACCATTAAAACAATGGGTGGCTTAGCTCTACCACTAGTATCATTTTGGGGTGTCGAAAACCTATTATCCCGAAAATCCCTAACTCGTTTCGGAGGACAAACATTCAAACCAGCAGAACCAACAATCCTCTTACCATGAGCCCTGTTTTACTCACACTGTTCCCTTTCAATCCTCTTCACCTCCTCTATTATCTTAGCCTTCTCAACCAGATTCTTAAATACCTGCTTTTGGTGAGGTGCAACCTGAAACTTAATGTCATACCTCAACCCACCCTTGAACTTTAAGCTTTTATCCAACTCGGTAGCAATCATACCAGGTGCATACCAACTCAATCTTAAAAATTCGGTCTCGTACTCAGCCACTGTCCGATTACCCTGCTCTAGCCTAATAAACTCCAGTCTTCTAGCCTCGATGTGCATCGTCCCAACATATTTCTTCTAGAATACCTCCAAAAATAAATCTCAAGTAAGTCAATCAGCTTGTGTACCCTTCACTATAGTTTTCCACCAACGGTAGGCCTCATCTCTAAGCAACGACACTGCACATTTCAACTTTTGTTCCAGGGTACACTCTAAATCCTCAAGAATCCTCTCGGTAGCCTCCAGCCAGTACTCGACCACCATCGAAGCTACACTCGCAACTCTTTTAAACTTTTCAGCCCCATTAGCCATGAGCCTCTCAGTAGGTACTCCTCGAGCAACTAGCCTGAGTTGGGTTCTCGCGACCCTCTGGAATACCTTTATCATGGCACTAGTAAGTGCATCTTCTCTCAATGCCCTTTTATGTGCCCACTCATGGCCAAGTGCAGTCTATTCACCTTCGCGAGTAGGTGGATCAACTCTCACTGGAGAACCCATAATCTGTTGTGCATTCGAATTTTTCCTCGACGTGACTTTTCTTTTTCTTCCTCGAATGTTCATCACCGACTCTCGAGTAATCACATGCTAGGTATCTATACACATTCACAACAAACAAAACATTTAAGGAATGACATCAGAGTCTCAAAAAGTCCTGTAAAAATTCGTTAAATAAGGGTGGCATGGTACCCATTAACCCCAAAACATTTGCAATCATCAAATCTAATCAATACGTCCAAGGCTTACCAAACCCAAACAACATAGGCTTGTGGGTTTCATGGTCTAAGTTTTGTAAACCTGACTCTGATACCACCAAATGTTACACCTTGAACCCGACTCAAGAGTTTCGACCAAGTTTCAGGGATCACATTAGACACCAAGTGACATAGACTAGAAACAATACACTTACACTCGAATATTCAATCAATTCACATTATGAATCATTCAAACTAGTTTTTGAAACCAATTTCATACAATCTCGAACATGCAACACAAATATAATATATGAAAATATTAAACCAAGAGCATTATCAACATAATACCCAAATGAGTGTCCCCATGCCACTATAAAAGAAAGAAAGTACCAAAAATCCAATTTTATTACAATTTTAACTTGCGAGACTTCTAGTAATCCTCCAATGCCGATGTCGCCTCTCTGATATCAACTATATCTTGAAAATAAATAAAGCTCAAACAATAAGCTTACTAAGCTTAGTGTGGCCTCAAGGTACACACCATGCACACACAATCACATTAGTCAGTAACATCCTCATTACTTATGCACAATTTAAATTAGACATATTCTACTCAATTCGACATCACATCATGCTCAGTTACATACATAACAATTTAAAACATACTTTTTAATACACAAAAAAGCAGCACTACTCTTATATCATTGCACACACCAAAAGATGATCTTTAATATTTTTGCCCAAGTCTACAATAGGACACACATCCAAGACTCGAACCCCAACTTGAACACACCAAGATATTGAGTCATAGCTCTCCATCCTGAACGCATCAAATAATGAATCGAAGTTCCACACAAAAAGATGAGTCAATGACTCAAATAGTGAATTGCAAAATGATTGGTGAACCAGTCTAGCACATCGTGCTCAAAACTTCAGTTCTAAGACATTTCCAAATGTCCTATGACATGCTAATCATATTAAATGGTTTCCACATATATACAATGACATTTAGTCAATTTGTTACTCAACAACATTAATAATTAATTTCACATGCACATTATTACTTCCAAATTTACTCATTTCCTTAAGCATGTTTGCATTAAGGTTACATAGACAAATAGCCACTGATCAAGTTCATTTTCAAATCCAATCATGCATAAGTATTATCGTATATGTATTACACAGAATTACTTACCTCAACGCAATTAAAACCGGCACGTATGCACTTAACATATTATTGATAATCATCACAAGCCATAAATGTAAAATATTAGACATTCACACATACTAATGGCAGCAACTTTAATCTATATCAATAATATATTCTGGTCGCTAAATGATCATTTCTATTGTACTTATCTTACTTACCAGTATAGGCACTATTTAAGCCATTTGCACCATCTAGCATTTCACTCATTAACATATACTTAAGCACATAATCTCAACAGCAAGCACACACAAATTTTAGCACCATAACCTACTCAAACAGTAGGTAAAGACACACATCGATTTGTGTAAGCCTCGATTATCGATCACCTAATTCACTTTAACTTTTCCTTTGTCAATTTCGATTGTCGGCCTTCCAAATTCTGTTTCTTGAAAATAAGATCAATTATCACTCATTAGAATCCTAATAACATTATTGAAGTATAAAAATTGCATCAAAATTATCATTTTCTCTAATTTCTCTAAACTAGTCTAAAATGTCCATGTTAGGAAAATCTCAAACCACTTGTTCAAAACCTCACTTCAATCACCTAATAGCTTCATTATGTTATGAGCTACTAAATTGACAGAGAAGTTTTGAGCCTAAGTGAAACGGGGAGTTTTGAAATTATTAAAACGGAGCGTTTTGACTATAACAGAAATGTCCACATCACTTTGTTTACAGTTTCTTTAAATTTGCATGTACTGCATGAAAGCGTTTTTCAAGGAAAAATTCAATAACAAATTATCTTTTCTCCCTTTTTCTTATCTTCTTCTCCGATTTCTTCCCTCTCTATTTCTCTGTTCTCAACTCAAAATTTAGTCTCGCAACAAAGGTATCAGAGCTATTCACGATCCCTCTGATGGCCGGTGATGGAGTTTCTACAAGGTTGCAGAAGGAGGTGGGCAATATGCAGCAAGAGATTTTTAAGATTCAGAAGGAGATCGTTCAAGTGGAAACAAAGTTGGAACAGTGGCTACAGGATTTTAAAACTGAGTTCCAGGGAGATCTTTAAGTCTTGCTGAGTCAGTACTTTGGACCACCACCAGCAGGATCGTCGGCAAATGTCTCCGGAGACAAAGGCAAGAGTGTTTTGGGAGCTCCTCCAAGTTTCGGCCCTAAGAACATGGATCTTCCTCAGATGCAGACAAAAACCGTGGTTCCAAATGGGGGTCATGAACAAATGAAAGATTCTTCTCATATAGCTGGAGTTTCTATTAATCACAGTCGATTGGAATGTCCCAAGTTCGATGGTACCGATTTCCGGGGATGGTAGACCAAGTTGGAGCAGTATTTTGAAGCAGAAGAGATATCTGATACTAGCAAAGTCCGCTTGGTAATGTTAAATTTAGAGGGCCGAGCGTTAGAGTGGCATCATTTTTACTCTCAACGCAATGGTGGGTTGCAAAAGCTAGCATGGCCGGCATATATCAAGAGTCTCCAGGTCCGTTTTGGGTGTGGAACGTTTGGGGATCCAATGAGAGAATTGGTCAACCTAAAGCAACAAGGTACAGTTGAGCAATTTCAAGACCTTTTTGTAGGTTTACTTAATCAATTATACCTACCTGAATCATATGCCCTCAGCATATTTTTGGGAAACTTGAAGGCGAAAATAGGCCATTACTTGGATCTATTTACACTATCGACCCTGATGGGAGCCTTTCTATTGGCTAAAAAGATAGAGGTACTAATGTCTAATTTAGGAAGGGGACCTACGACCACTCTGGGAGTTCAGTCACCTAGAACTTTTAGCAATACCTCTGCTGTATCGAGACCATCTTCTTTCCCTACTAGATCAGTAGTTGGTAGTCAAACTGCTACTAAAGTTTCAGCTAGCAACCAAGGGTCTAGAAACATTTCCCCAGCAGTGATGGTCGAAAGGAAGCAGAAGGGCCTTTGTTTCTGGTGTAAAGTCAAGTATCATGCGGGTCACAAGTGCATGAGATCTCAATTGTATCAAGTTTTGTTAGAACCTCACTCTGATGGAGAGACTGAGGAGTTCCAGGAGTGTTCTGACAAGTTAGAGGAAAATGGGATCGATGAGGAGGGTCTTACATCTCCTACCATTTCATTGAATGCTCTTACGGGAATGCAAGGGCACAACACCATACAGATGGCTGCGAAATTGGGGACTCATTGGGTTATCATTTTAGTTGATTCAGGTAGTACCCATGACTTTGTTGATGCAAAATTGGTTCACAGGTTATCATGCCAATGGTGCAACACGAGCAGTTGAGAGTTTCTGTAGCAAATGGGAGTTGTTTGTTTACTAGGGGTTTGTGCAAATAGATTACTTGAGAAGTGCAGGACCATAAATTTACAACTGATTTCATGTTGTTAGCTTTGAAAGGCTGTGATATGGTGTTGGGGGTGCAATGGCTATTGACTCTTGGGGACATCATATGGAATTTTGGTTCCCTCACGATGCTGTTTAAGGTAGCAGGAGAGTCTTGTGTTCTTCAAGGTATAGCTCCGGGTTCTTTGGCAGCAGGTAAGATGGAATTTAAACCGAGGTGTTTTACAGTTGTTGGACAACCAATGAGACATTTTACAGCAGTGTTGAGCTCGCCTGAACAAATGACACTGTCTACCAAGGAGAACGAGAACCATGCGCTTCATCTTCAAGGGTTGTTAAGGGAGTTTGATGACATATTTCAGGTCCCAAAAGGGTTACCTCCTCACAGGGTGCACGATCACAAGATTCCATTAATGAATGAAGGAGTAGTGGTCAAGATGCGACCTTACAAATATCCAGCATTTCAAAAAAATGAAATGGAGAAGCTTATTAAAGAAATGTTGCAGGCTGGTATTATCTGTGACAGTACCAGTTCTTTTTCCTCTCCCATTGTGATGGTCAAGAAGAAGGACGGGAGTTGGAGATTATGCATGGATTACAGACAGTTAAACCAGCACACTGTCAAAGACAAGTTCCCTATTCCGGTGATCAAAGAGTTGTTGGATGAACTAGGGGAGGCTAAAGTGTTTTCTAAATTGGATTTGAGGTCCGGCTACCATCAAATACGTATGTGGGAGCCTGATGTACATAAAACGGTGTTTCGTACACACGAGGGGCACTATGAATTTTTAGTGATGCCCTTTGGCCTCACTAATGCTCCCTCAAGCTTCCAAGCTCTCATGAATTCAGTTTTTAAGTCCCTGTTACGAAAATCTATGCTTGTATTTTTTGATTACATTCTTGTCTATTCAAAGTCTTGGGGGGAGCACTTACAACATTTGAGATCAGTTCTGTCGATTTTACGGGAATAGCAGCTGTATGCAAAAAATCAAAATACTGTTTTGGGTCCTCTCAAGTTCACTACCTGGGACATGTCTTGCGAGAAGGGACCGTTTCCATGGACAACTCAAAAATTGAGTGTATACTTGCGTGGGCTGTTCCCCGGTCAGTGAAGGAGCTGCGCAGCTTTCTTGGTTTTACCGGGTACTACAGGAGATTCATCAAGAATTATGGGATATTGGCTCGTTCACTCACTGATTTGTTGAAGAAAAATGGATGGGAATGGTCTGACCGAGCTACTGAAGCTTTCCAAACACTTAAACAAGTTATAAGTTCAGCCCCTGTATTAGCACACAAAACTTCCAGCTCGAATTTGTTGTTGATACAAACGCTAGCGAGGTGGGTATTGGGGTAGTTTTACAGCAGCAAGGGAGACCGGTTGCTTTCTTTAGCAAGGCTCTCGGGCTATGTCACCAAGCTTTATCAATATATGAGAAAGAAATGATGGCTGTGCTGCTGGCAGTTTGGAAATGGCACCCCTATTTAGTCGGTCGACATTTTAGAATCAGGACAGATCACCAGAGTCTTAGGCTTTTATCTGACCAAGTGACGGTTACACCATTTCAGCAAAGGTTGGTTGCGAAGATGTTGGGTTACGATTTTGAAGTATTATACAGGAAAGGGATCAATAACAAGGTTGCAGATGCTCTATCTCGACAACCATAGACTGATCATTGTTAGTACTATTAGATGTCCACGAGTTCCATTATTTCGAGTCTCTTAGAGCGGGTACAACAATCATATACGTCTGATAACAAGTTGCAAAGCATTATTCAGAAACTTCCACAGGCCCAAGATAATGATCAAAAGTACTCTTGGGACGGTCGGTTTTTATTTCGGAAAGGGAAGATTATGGTGGGCAAAGATCTTCAACTGCGTCGAGAACTGTTCTTGCACTTCCACTCTAGTTCCATAGGGGGTCACTCGGGGGTGCATGTGACCAGGAAAAGAATATTGAGCCAACTGTACTGGAAAGGGCTCACGATTGATGTTAAAAAGTGGATTCGTGAGTGCCCGATTTGCCAGAGATGCAAAGGTGAATCAGTGGCATCTCCTGGTCTTTTACAACCCTTAGCGATACCTGAGCGAGCTTGGTCGATGGTTAGCATAGATTTTATTGAGGGCTTACCAGTTTCAAATAAAAAGACTGACATTCTTGTGGTGGTTGATCACCTCACCAAGTACGGACACTTCTTAGCGATGAGTCACCCGTTTACTACTAAAGATGTGGCCCATGAATATTTGACACAAGTGTACAAATTGCATGGTATGCCTGAATCCATTATTTCAGACAGAGATCAGATTTTTATCAGTAGCTTCTGGCAGGAGTTGTTTCGACAGTTGGGAACTATGCTCCTATTATCGACAGCATATCATCCACAAACGGATGGTCAGACGGAGGTCCTCAATCGATGCCTAGAAAATTATCTAAGGTGCATGACAGGGGAAACACCTGCACAATGGGTTCAATGGCTACCATTAGCTGAATGGTGGTACAATTCATCCTATCATTCAGCTATTCAACTCACCCCGTATGAAGCATTATATGGACAACCCCCTCTTACACATATGCCTTACTTGGTTGGCGCTTCGCACGTGGCTATTGTAGATCACAGTTTGCAAGCTAGAGAAGCTGCTCGACAACTACTCCAGTTCTGTCTCAAGAAGGCACAAACTCATATGAAACAATTGGCAGACAAATATCGTTCCGATAGAAGTTTTGCAGTGGGTGACATGGTTTACTTGCATCTACAACCATATAGGCAACAGTCCATTCGAAAAATATTTAATCAGAAGTTGTCTCCTAAGTACTATGGTCATTTTCTGGTGATTAAAAAAGTCGGGGCTGTGGCATACACCCTGCAACTCCCACAGCAATCTCGAATTCATCCGATATTTCATGTTTCTCAACTAAAGAAACATGTGGGGGCGGTTCCAACTCAAGCTCAATTGCCACTGATGGATGAGCATGGTGCCTTGCCAAAGGAGCCTATTCGTATTATAGACCGGAGGATAGTTAAGAAGGGAACTCATGCGGTGACAGAGGTGTTAGTCGAATGGGCAAACTCTTTCCCTGAAGATGCAACGTGGGAGTCCTTCACTGTGTTCTAGAGCAAATTTCCTAACTTCCAGCCTTGAGGACAAGGCTGTCTTTCAGGAAGGAAGTACTGTTATGAGCTACTAAATTGACAGAGAAGTTTCGAGCCTAAGTGAAACGGGGAGTTTTGAAATTATTAAAACGGAGCGTTTTGACTATAACAGAAATGTCCACGTCACTTTGTTTACAGTTTCTTTAAATTTGCATGTACTGCATGAAAGCGTTTTTCAAGGAAAAATTCAATAACAAATTATCTTTTCTCCCTTCTTCTTATCTTCTTCTCCGATTTCTTCCCTCTCTATTTCTCTATTCTCAACTCAAAATTTAGTCTCGCAACACATTACAACCTCAATTCAAGAATAGAAGTCAGAAATTATACAATTGGCCTCGTAATGCTACCTATCCAATTTTAAAGAAAATTTTCTAAGTCAGAAATAAGCTTTTCAATTGACTAACAATTCCCTCATTTTAAGTTGAAAGCAAGTTTCTAAACTTTTTTTCCTCATAAAATAAAGCTAAAAACACTTTAAAATTAAAGAATGGTAAAGAAATAATGATTTCACCATGTATGAGTTCAAACTTAAAAGAAACTTTAAAATATTTGGAAGTTTTTTATTTAGAACGTAAAATCGAATTGTAAAGGTTGAAAAAGAATGAAAATCAACTTTAAAAGCTATCTGTTACCTCAATTGCAAGTTTGGAGATCAAATTCGAGAAGAATCTTCAAAAATTCGTGAAATAAAATAGTTTGATTTGACGGCAATTGTTTGAGTTTTCGGGTGAAATTGATTGTTGTTTTGTAGAGAAAATGTATTTTTTCTGAACTAGAATCCTTGTTTGATGATAAATTTGAGAGTTAATGGGAAAATTTAAAAAAAAAAAAGGTTGGTCATGGTGTTTGGTCACCGACGGGAGCGGGAAGAGGAGAAGGTGATTTGGTTGAAATTTCAAAAAGTGGAGTATTTTCTTCCTAAAGACAGAAACCTTGCCCCTTTTCCAGATAGGTCCCTAACGGCTAAAATTGGCCAAAATTGTTGTAATTTGCTTCAATTTGATCCCCGATTTCAATTCTCAGACCACCATAGCTAATCCGAAGTTCTGACTATTACTCTCTAACCCGAATTTAACTTTCCCAAATTTTCTATTTTTTTCTACTTAATTACAGTAAATTCTCTTCTTCTTTTTTCTTTTCTAACTTCTAGTCCCAATTTTGGGCATGACAATTATCCTTTAAAAAGATATTAAAATTATCGTATTTAACTCTCATCTAAAGCTATCCAAAATAGTATAAAATATTATATTAATAAGGTTAAAAACTAATATTAACTTTTATCAGAATTATAATTTCTTTTAAGTAATCTGATTTAAATATTGTTGAGTTTAATCATTTATAAGGTTGTTGAAACCCACGAGAGCTGATCTCTAATTGTTAAATTGAGAAAATGTTGCGGGACTAAATTTTGAGTTAAGAACAGAGGAATAGAGTAGGAGAAATTGGAAGAAGAAGATAAGAGAGAGAGAACAGATAATTTGTTACTGTATTTTTCCTTGAAAAACGCTACCATGCAATACATGCAATTATTAAAGAAACTGTAAACTAGTACGTGGACATTTCTGTTGTAGCCAAAACGCTCCGTTTAAATAATTTCAAAACTCGCCGTTTCACTTATGCTCAAACTTCTCTGCTAATTAAGTAGCTCGTAACAGTACTTCCTCCTTGCGAGACAGCCTTGTCCTCAAGGCTAGAAATTAGGAAACTTGCTCTGAAACGTAGTGAAAGACTCCAATGTTGCATCTTCCGGAAAGGAATTTGCCCACTCCACTAACACCTCCGTTATCGCCTGAGTTCCCCTCTTAACTATCCTTCGGTCTATAATACGAACAGGTTCCTTGGGCAAGACACCATGCTCATCCATCAATGGCAATTGAGCCTGTGTTGGAACCGTCCCCACATGTTTCTTTAGTTGAGAAACATGAAATGTCGGATGAATTCGAGATTGCGGTGGAAGTTGCAGGGTATATGCCACAGCCCCGACTTTCCTAATCACCGGAAAAGGGAACTTGTCTTTGACAGTGTGTTGGTTTAACTGTCTGTAATCCACACATAATCTCCAACTCCCATCCTTCTTCTTGACCATAACAATGGGAGAGGCAAAAGAACTGGTGCTGTCACGGATAATACCAGCCTGTAACATTTCTTTAATAAGCTTCTCCATTTCATTCTTTTGAAATGCTGGATATCGGTAGGGTCGCATCTTGACCACTACTCCTTCATTCATTAATGGAATCTTGTGATCGTGCACCCTGCGAGGAGGTAACCCTTTGGGAACCTGAAATATGTCATCAAACTCCCTTAACAACCCTTGAAGATGAAGCTCATGGTTCTCGTTCTCCTTGGTAGTCAGTACCATTTGTTTAGGCGAGCTCAACACTGCTGAAAAAGGACCCATTGATTGTCCAACAGCTGCAAAACACCTTGGTTTAAATTCCATATTATCTGCTGCCAGGGAACCTGGAGCTATGCCTTGGAGGACATAAGACTCCCCTGCTACCTTAAACTGCATTGTGAGGGATCCAAAATTCCACATAATGTCTCCTAGAGTCAATAGCCATTGCACTCCCAAAACCATATCACATCCTTTCAAGGCTAACACCATGAAATCAGTTGTAAATCTTTGGTTATGCACCTCCCAAGTAATCTCTTTGCACAAACCCCTAGTGAACAAACAGCTCCCATTTGCTACGGAAACTCTCAACTGCTCCTGTCGCATCACTGGTAACGATAACCTGTGAACCAATTTTGCATCAACAAAGTTATGGGTACTACCTGAATCAACTAAAATGATAGCCCAATGAGTCCCCAATTTCGCAGCCATCCGCATGGTGTTGTGTCCCTGCATTCCGGTAAGAGCATTAAGCGAAATGGTAGGAGATGTCAGACCTTCCTCATCGACCCCATTTTCCTCCAACTTGTCAGAACACTCCTGAAACTCCTCAATCTCCCCGTCAGAATGAGGTTCCAACAAAACTTGATACAGTTGAGACCTCATGCACTTATGACCTGCGTGATACTTAACCCCACACCAGAAGCAAAGGCCCTTTTGTTTCCTTTCAGCCATCACTGCTGGAGAAATGTTTCTAGACCCCTGGTTGTTAGTTGAAACCTTAGTAGCCCCCTGATTACCGACTACTGGTCTAGTAGGAAAAGAAGATGGTCTCGATAAGGCAGAAGTATTGCTAAAAGTTCTAGATGACTGAACTCCCATAGTGGTCGTAGATCCCTTTCCCGAATGTGACATTAGTATCTCTATCTTTTTAGCCAATTGAAAGGCTTCCATCAGGGTCGATGGTGTAAATAAGTCTAAATAATGGCCTATTTCTGATTTCAAATTTCCCAGAAATATACTGAGAGCATATGATTCAGGTAGGTGCAATTGATTAAGTAAACCTACAAAAAGGTCTTGAAACTGCTCAACCGTACCTTGTTGCTTTAAGTTGACCAATTCCCTCATCGGGTCCCCAAACGTTCCACACCCAAAACGGTCCTGGAGACTCCTAATATATGCTGGCCATGCTAACCTTTGCAACCCACCATTGCGTTGAGAATAAAAGTGATGCCACTCTAACGCTCGGCCCTCCAAGTTTAATATTACCACGCGAACTTTGCTAGCATCATGTATCTCTTCTGCTTCAAAATACTGCTCCAACTTAGTCCACCACCCCCTGAAATCGGTGCCATCAAACTTGGGACACTCTAATCGACTGTGATTAATAGAAACCCCAGCTATATGAGATGAATCTTTCACTTGTTCACTGCCCCCATTTGGGATTACAGTTTCTGCCTGCATCGGAGGAAAATCCCTGTTCTTAGGGCCGAAACCTGGAGGAGCTCCCAAAACACCCTTGCCTTTGTCTCCGGAGACATTTGCCGATGATCCTACTGGTGGTGGTCCAAAGTACTGACTCAGCAAAACTTGAAGATCTCCTTGAAACTCAGTTTTAAAATCCTGTAGCCGCTGTTCCAACTTTGTTTCCACCCGAGTGATCTCCTCATGAATCTTGGAAATCTCTTGCTGCATACCGCCCACCTCCTTCTGTAACCTTGTAGAAACTCCGTCACCAGCCATGGAAGGGATCGAGAATGGCTCTGATACCTTTGTTGCGGGACTAAATTTTGAGTTAAGAACAGAGGAATAGAGTAGGAGAAATTGGAAGAAGAAGATAAGAGAGAGAGAACAAATAATTTGTTACTGTATTTTTCCTTGAAAAACGCTACCATGCAATACATGCAATTATTAAAGAAACTGTAAACAAGTACGTGGACATTTCTGTTGTAGCCAAAACGCTCCGTTTAAATAATTTCAAAACTCGCCGTTTCACTTATGCTCAAACTTCTCTGCTAATTAAGTAGCTCGTAACACAAAAGTTAGCTGTCAGGACGTTCCTGCAACAGGAATTGAAAGTTTGAGGCTTTTCCTCGAGTGAAGTGAGATTCATCCTACTAACGAGAAGTTAAATTCTGTGAAGAGGATTGACCCTACTTCTCTAACTACGAATTTGGTGAATTTGACACTCATCAATGATAAATCTAAAACTTAAAGACATTCATTTTGATCCAAGGCTGCAAGTATTTCGTTTTCCAATATTCTCATTGCAAAAATCCTCGGCCAAAATACAGATGGAAATATCTAAAAAGAATTAAGTAAATAACACGTAGCAAAACTACAGTCTGTAGTAAATTGAAACACAGATTCGTTCTGTATAAAGTATACAACATGATGGAACATAATTTAATAGCAAAAAAGGTGGAAGAAAATGGCCAAAGCGCCATGCAAAGACATGGCTGTTCTTTGCAAAGAACAATAGGTAACTTCTTACTATACAAACCTCAGTTCCCTCAAAAACTTGAAAGGTGAAAAGAAAAAAGGAACAAGAACTAGTGCAATTGCCTGTACTAAAATTTTAATGCTTCTCTAAACTTGATGCTAGAACTATTTTGCAGGCCTTTCTTACCAGCACCGGCGACATTTCCACCCTGCATCATCGCCACAAACTCATTGTAATCAATGCGTCCGTCCTGCATATGATACGTAGAATATAAGATCAGTGCATAAATTATATGCAGGCAACAAAGTGCTGATAATAATTTAGCACAACATTGAAATATTTTATGGTCTTGGTTGAAATGAAGGATTGATTATTGCAAATGGATGCATTGAGGGTTTTATTATGAGAACTGGATACCTTTACATGATCCAACGGCCGACTATTTACGGATCTCGAATGTGGAAGTGAAGGAAAGGACTACCAACTCATTTTGAGGGCAAGCTTTCTTAATTTTGGTCGACTATATAATGTATAATGATCTAATTAAAATACAAAAATAAAACAGACTACTTACATTATCCTGATCAACTTCTCGGATCATTTCTTCAAGGCGAACATCTTCTATGCCAAACTCCTCGCAAGCTTTTTGGAGCTCATCTGGAGTAATATAACCACTACCATCCTTATCAAAGTAGGAGAAGGCAGCAAATAGATGATCTTCTTTCTCGATTTTGTTTAGGTGAAGCGTAGCAGCTACAAACTCCCCGTAGTCAATTGTGCCACTATTATCAACATCAGCCTGTAGTTTAAGAACACATTTGCATTAGAGACAACTTGTCATTGCTTATTCCCAATTAGCCTTGTATTAGGTATAGAACAAAGAAGACAAAAGGTAAAAACCAAGAAAAACTACTAGATAATCATTAGATGTCAGTTTTGTGAAACTAAAGTCATGTCTGCCACTGTCAACTTTGGACAAAGACATGGTAGTAGGTACACATTCAATTATGCTCATACAAATTGAGGCATGGACCGGATGCAATTGTAATTGCCTAAGACCATTGAAGAATCCATATGATTCCATGGTTGAAGACACTTCATACCATTTGGTATATCTTCCTTCTTCCATGGTATATCTATATTTATTGCATTTAAACACTGAAAATCCTAAATTGAGTAAATGAAGCCAAGAGATCTCAACAAATTCACAAACCATAGCTACCCTTTGGAAGTGCACAAGCAAACATGAGCTGCCTTAAATGTCTCTTTCCAAAAAAAGAAAAATTCTTGAAGCAACCACCCCTACACTTATTCCTCGGATGTAGATAAGGAAGAAATTCTAGAAATTTCATTGAACAAGCCGAGAGGTTTAAGGTGCCACCGCTGTTACTAGATTTGATGTAAAAAAGGTCAAGAAATGGGTTTCCTCTGGTCTAAGAAAGATAGTTGAGGAAGAGAAGGGTTAGCTAATTATCCCCTAAGAGAATCATCCCAAATCCACATAACATTACTCCTAGCTGACTAGCAGTCGGTATACTTACTGCTTGCATAAGATCATAAATTTCAGATTCCTTAAGATTAGCTCCAACTCTTTTCAGTCCCACTTCAAGTTCTTCGAATGTGATCTGACCACTGTTGTCAGCATCTATCATCTTGAACATTTCTTTCAGGCCAGCTATTTCTTCTTCAGATAGGCTCTCTGCAATTACCTGAATGGAAAAAGAAAATAATTTTTCAGTTCAACATAACTGGAAAATCTAAAAAAGGTTTTAAATGTAAAAATAGGTTTTCATAGTTTGAGTATCCACTCAAGTCTCCATCCATCAGTCCCTCCCTCCCTATCTCACAACCCCTTTTTCTCATATATCATGTCTAGCATGTCAAGAGACTCACTCTAAGAGCTATTTTCTTGAGCTTATTCATTGCAGAAAATTGCTTCATACGACTTAAAACAGCAGAATCAAGAGGCTTGTCAGGAGCAACACCATCAATCTGTATCCAAGGGTGGCCTGCACAGATTTTTTAACAATATTAGCAACGGAAAAATAATGCCCTCCTGGAACCTAGTGTTACACATTTTATCATGTAAGTAGGAGCCATCTGCATCGCCAATAACATGGCAGACTGGAATCTTTCTACATAATAATAACAAAAGTTTAAAAGTTTTATAGTGGCACAAAATTGAAAATTATGCACTTTGTCATCTAAAACAATTACATGTTTTGTATATAACCGTTTAAAAGTTTTATTTGCTTTTGTATCCAAATGTAGTTTTTGCCTTTTTGCTTCCAGAAGCAAAGAGAAAAAATGTAAAACCGCTGACGAAATGGAGCCTTCATAAATCCTAAAAGTTCTTTGATAACAAAATGCTGGACCGGAATAAAAGAATGTGGCTTACACAAAACTTCATGTGCAGTTAACCGTTTCCTAGGGTCTCGGATGAGCATTTTCCTCACCAAATCTTTAGCACTTTCAGAGATGCTAGGCCAAGGATCAGAATCAAAATCTAGGTCACCATGCAATACCTCTTCAAATATGCCTTGCTCGTTTTCTACATCATGGCAGGGAAAATCAAAACATAATCATGATGATGTAACAAAGGGGCAGTTAAAATAATTGCACTTGGCTAAATTAAGGTTGTATTAGGATGTGACTAGTCAAAACGGAGAAAATCTTACGCATCAGAAAATTTCTTACCAGCCCAAAAGGGAGGAACTCCACTTAAGAGAATGTAAAGAATTACTCCTGCACTCCAAACATCTGCTTCTGGACCATAATGCTTTCGTAAGACTTCAGGGGCAACATAGTATGGGCTCCCAACCACATCAGTGAATCTTTCACCTGCATGGCAAAGAATTACAGTTAAAAAGTAAGTAAATCTTCTCTTAATTCCTCTACTGATGTTGGTAATCACAAATGGGATCAATTTTCTATGTTATATTGACAATGCAAACCAAGGAAGATCACAAATCAATGCATGAATAAAAGCTCTATAATAATTCTTTACAAATAAACAGATGGAAAGCCTAATAAATTTCATGCTAATGCAAACCAAAAGAATGTCTTTCTTATATAGTGATTATTTTAAGAAAGAAAAGGCCCACTTTAAGATTGGGGCTCAAAGTAAAATTTACTTGTGAAACTCTAAACTATAGATAATGCAAGCCAATTTTGTTCAAACAAGAAAACCAAGGGAAAGGAACCTTGTGTGTCACAAACATTAAAGAATCAAACACAACTGACATGCCTAAACCAATGATGAAAGCATAGGACGTAGATGTGCAAGTGATACCATAGTGATACCATTGCCTAATGGATGGCTGGCTGGTAGCAGAATATAACCATAGGGCTAACAGCAAATAATGACTCCCAGTGTCACAAACCATTTGAAATGTAATGTATAAGACCGATATGAATATAATTCCAATGTAATATCACATTTCTGACAGGAATTGGTAGCATGAATAAGCTCTCTGTAGCAAAGAATTTCTTAATTTTTGCTTATTCAATAATTTAATAGGAATTCATTTACTAGATTTGGACCTAGAAATAACTCATTTAAGCCAAGAAATCCATGCCGTTTCAACCATAAAGTGAAGATCAAATTGAAAAGACTTAGTTAGCCTAAATACTACCTGGCTTAAAGAATATTGATAATCCAAAATCAATAGCCTTGAGAAGCGCATCCTCCTGCTGATTCACAAAAAGGAAATTCTCAGGTTTGAGATCTCTATGCATAACCCCCAAAGAATGGCAAGCTTCCACAACCCCGACTATAGTCCTTGTAAGTGCAGCTGCCTTTCTTTCTGTATAATGTCCGCGCTGAATGATTCTATCAAAAAGTTCTCCACCAGCACATAATTCCATAACAACATGAACTGCCACTGCATCCTCATAAGCTCCTTTTATAGATATAACATTCGGATGCCCAGCCAAGTGGTGCATTATCTGAATTTCTCTTCTCACATCCTCTACATCTTCATCAGTTAACAACTTCCTCTTCGCGATCGATTTGCAAGCATACTCTCTCCCAGTTGACTTCTCCACACAAAGGAAAGTCGTCCCAAATTGCCCTTGTCCTAGTTTTCTCCCTAGGCTAAAATATTCCTTGAAATTACCAGTCCTTGTTTGTAACACAGACTCAGTCCTAAGCCCTGCACTGGACACCCTTTTCATATGAGGGAACTTGGGTTTGGCCGGTTTGTCGGGTTCAGTTTCCGGTTTGGTCTCTGGTTTGGTCTCCTGTTTGGCCTCTTGTTTGGTCTCTGATTTAGGAATTGTCACTTGTTCTGGAGGTTTGTTTAGAACTGGCAATGGTGATTCAGGTTCTCTAGCTGCTACCTCGCTCCCAGTTCCCCCATTAGAACTTGAAACTGAGTCATCAGGCATTCGGGACCGCCACATTGCGGCGGAAACCGATTGGAAAAACCCATTCTTGGAAATGCTTGGTCCTACACAAGTATTCCCCATCTACTCTCACACTTAAATTTCTTCTTCAAAATACAATCAAAAGTTTTGAACATTAATATCTAAAACCAATAGATGGACCAATCTGATACATAAAGATCTGATCTTCCTAATAAGGATCAAGCTCCCTATATTCTCCACTAGAAGGGAAAATCTTTATATCAAAAACCAAACTAGAACTAATTACTTACCTCCAAACTTCAAAATCTATCCATAAAAAAATGAAAGTAATGATTACAACAACTACGGGATTGTAGAAGCAAGTTTAAGAACCTGAGAAAAAAGTCAACACAATCATCAATCACCAATTAATAAATAAATTAACTATGCAAGAAAAAGAAAAACACATACAACTCCTTGGATCTCAAATTCAGTAATTGGAAAAATCAAACTTGAAATTCTCAAAAGGAAAAACACCCCAAAAGTCCAAAAGGAAAAAAACAGAAACCCAAATGAGTAAAGTTGAAGGATGAGAAAGTTGAAAGAAGATCATTGGAAAAATAAGTTTATATTAAAAGGAAAAAGGTATGGTTTACCAAGTCTTGGCCTAATAGTTGAAAAAGGAAGAAGTCTGTTTTCCAAGTTTTACAACTACAAGAGAGTGGAAGTGGAAAGTCCTTGAAACTTGGTTTATATCTAAATCTCAACATTATTTAATGTTTATTTTATTGCATTAAAATAACAAGAAAAGAACAAACATATGGAAAGAGGCATAAACGTGTGTTTGGACATAATTTGCAGGGTTTACGCGCTTGGCCGGATTTAGGGTTTTTATCACTCCGGGCTTATCGGTTGATGGTAGCATTAATTGAAAGCTTTCCTGACTTTGTATTGGGTCCCATTTTCTTTTAATACGCAATACAATAATTTATCCAACTAATGTGCACTTATTTAGTTCCCGGATTTAATCGAATCGAGTCAAAAAATTTTAAATTAATTGAGTTAACGAGTTTTGCTTTATCATTTGAATTGAGTTAAGTGAAATGAAATTTGAATTCAGTCAAATTTAGTGAAATTGTTTAAATTAAATTAAAAATTAAACATATATTTTAGTATGATAAACTTGAATCATTAATTAATTTATTTATATCCTAAAATTATTATTTTAAGAAAAATTAAAATTGTAACTTTCTTTATATATTCTTAAAAGAGTATATATTTTTAAAAATATATACATTTTTGAATTTTAAAATTCATTTTGATTTTTTCTTTTTGGAATTTTTGTTTAGAGAGACCAATTAGCACTTTTTCAAAATTGGCAAGGACCTAGGTTGTATTTACAATAATTTGTTATTCGAATTATTCAAATTGTAAAATTTAACTCGACTCGACTCGAATTCGAAACTCGAATTACTTATTTAGTTTACTCGAATAACTTGAACAACTTGATTCAATTAACTCAAGATTCTTTTTTTTTCCTAATCGAATCGAGTTTTGCTCACTTCTAGGTATATTTAGGTAATTGAATTGGTGTGTAATTGTTTATAATTATACAATGGTAGCATGCTTGAGTAAACATTGTAATTTGTAGGTCTGACTGAATTGAGTGTAATTGGACTACCCCAATTACACTTTCCAATTCTTAGTGATAAGAGTGAGAATTAGAGTAATTATATAAGTAATTACACCCAAATTTAATTTTAAAAATTTATTTTTATACAAATTATAAAATTATATTATAAGCATGATAAGTACAAGTGTTTGAGATTATTATATTAAAAATTATATTATAAAAATAATTTATGTATTTTATAAAATTATAGCAAAAAAACTATATTATTTAAATGCTAAAAATTTCTATCGTTATAGCCAAATAGTTTATTATAAAAATAATTTACATGTTATAAATTTTTATAATATATTTATTTATAAAATTTATGATCAAGTATGGACATAATTTATTTACGTGTCAATGTTATATATTATAAAAATAAGATATTTATTCATAAAAATGTTAACGTTTTTTTATAATAACTTATTTATAAAAATATGACAAAAATTATATTACTTTCATGGAGTGTTGTAAAAGTTTGAACAATTTATAAAACCTTTTTTTTATAAAGGTTAAATATTATAAATATTATATTATTTTGACTTAATTTACATATTATAAAAATAGATATAACTCGGCATAAGTCTTTTTCCAAATTAAGTTTATATAAGTTTTTAAAATTAAAGCTACAAATTATTTGAACTGTGAACATAAATATTATAAGGTCGATGATAATTATCAAGTAAAAAAGGTTTTCTTACACTATATCGTGGGTATGATATCATTTGAGAGAATGGAGTCAAACACAAGCACCATAGACAACTCATGAACTCTTTAATTTGACACATTTAATACTTCGAAATGTGGTTGAGGAAACATTTGTTATTCTAAAAAAATATTTCTCATATTAACCGCATCACATTAGTATAGCATAAAAAAAGTTGAATTGTACTAGCATGTTGCATATTTTATAACTTAAATCATAAATCGAATTGAGATGATCCATATACTTCAAAGAGGATATAGAAGAATGAGATTTTAATAATTAGATAAAATCGCACATGATGTTTATTTTTCTTGTTATTTTTATTAGTAATCGTATTATCATCTACTTTTTAGACTAATATTATGCATATGATGATTTGATTTTAATTTTTGTTACTTGTTTAGAAATTATTTTTATCATACTAATATTTTTATAATAATTAATATTTTTAAAATATAAATTATATAACGTGTAATTACAATTTGTATTACCAAACATGTTATATAGGAATTACAATGTAATTATACTCTATCACCAAACACGCCTAATAAATTACAATTCTTTGTAATTACAAGAGAATGTAATTACTACCCTAGTAATTATAGTTCCATTCGATTACTTTGTGATGTCTAAATGCACCTTAATATTTTTACCTTTATACTTATTTCAATACACTCCTAAGACCAATTTAAATAAAAAGTTTGTAAGTAGTATAAATTTAGATGTTTTATTTCTATTGAGGGTTAAATGTGGATGGTGGCTTGATATGATAGTTCACTCGGAAGGCATGTGAAGAGTTGTTGAGATGTAACATCCAGTTTTCAATAAACTCGAAATTAAGAATAACTGGAGAACTAAATTGAAAAAGACCACAAATTGACGACCTCTATTGGAAGAAATGAGGAAGCTAGAAACTGATTTTGACAAAGTTGAGAATTAAACATGATTTGGATAGAATGAAACTAGTCGGTTCCTCAGTAGGAGACATAATGATTAAGAATAAACGGTTCTCATAAGGTTGGAAGTAGCACGGGAAGGGTTATAAATAGATGAGAGATGACTCCCAATGATGATTTTTCTTCCCGAGCTTGTCCCAATTTCTCTTGTTCTTTTATCTTTTTTGGTAGCTCGAAGGAGTAGTTATGGAAGGTTTTGCATGGAGTAGACTTCGTGAGAATAGAGCTGAAAAAGTAGGGAAACCAACAAGCGGGTAAAGTTCTTAACCCTTCTGTGTATATAGAATTAAGTTATGGACATCATAACCATTTTAAGGATTCTACGTGCTTATGGAAGCTTAAGCTTTTAAGATGTAGCATAAGCTTAACTAGAGGGTTTTTGGTTGTAAGCTACTCCCTAAAGAATGGAAGCTCTGGTGTTTGAGAGAAAGAATAAGCTATGGAAACGATAAGGATTCAGGTGAATTCCAAACTCCAACCTTATTAGTATGGTCTACGTTGTTAAGCATGTTGTGTTTGCATAAACATGAAATATGATGATATGTGCATGCATTGCATGATTGTGGGTAAACCCTAAGAGAATAGATGAAGTTAGGATGGGAATGGGGAGAGAACCTATTAGTTATTGCCTTAGGCAAAGCTCCGAGCCTTGCGGAGGAAACACCACGGTGTTCGAGCATTAAGGTTAGGTGGTGTAAAGGAAGTAATGGGAGGAGGATTTGGGAAATGAAATTATGGAATGCTATTTACCGTGACGGCGGTATTGACTAGTCCTTCAGTACAACACTGTGACGGCGGTATATGGCGTAAGACCATAAATGAAAGATGATATGGTAATCTGGTATGTGGTACATAGCATAAAACCGTGGATGAAAGATATCATGGCAGTATGGTACACAATAAAGGTATATGGCATAAGACCATGAATGAAAAGCGCTGTGGCAGCAAGATATAAGGTATACGGTGTAGGACCATAGATGAAATACGCTATAACAGCCAGATATGATGAGTAAGATCATGGATGAAAAACTTTATGGCATTAAAAGAGTAAGTCTATTGGGATAGTAAACACAAGGCAAGTCAAAAGTGACGTAAAGAACGAGAAAGAAGGGTATAAGACCATAGCTCGACTATAACAACTAATGGTCACTAAACTAACTATAAATACGACTAAGGCAAGTGCACCTATCGAACATAGTGAGTAAGGAATATTGTATCCACGAAGACTAAAAGTACTAGTAATTACCGTTTTTCTATTATTTAGCCGACAAATTGGAGTGATTATTTTTAATCTAAATTTACTAATCTAATTTATCTAATAACGTAAAAGAGAATAAAGTTGAAAAATAATCAAAGATAACCAACAAGATAGACAATACCCAAGAAAGAATCCACCTAGATTTCACCTATTATTCTGAATATGAATTAAATGATTTATTCACTTGTGTCTTGATCCGTAGAAATCCCTAAATTATGTTAATATCTCTTTTGAGAGTAAGAACAACTGACTCTTGGTTGATTAATTGAAATCTCTTTCTAATTAAAGCCCTATCGTCGCATTAACTCGATCTATGGATTCCCCTATTAGATTTGACTTTAATCCGGTAGATTTATGTTGTCCTATTTCTAGGATTGCATGTAACTCCACTCAATTATGCTCGATCTACTCTTAAACAGTGACTTTTGCTTCATTGAAATAAGCACATTAGACATGAATTAATATCCTAAAAATATTAAAACACGAAATAAGCATACATAATTGAAAACAAGAATCAAGTATTTATCGCGTAAAAACAAAAATTAAATAATAAGATTCATCATAGGTTTCATCCTCCTTAGGTATCTAAGGAATTTAGTTCATAATTCTGAATAGAAACATCTCAAAGTTAGGATAACCACAAGATATAAAGAAACTTAATAAAACTTCGAAAGAAATTAAATAAAGATCTTCGATCTTGAGGACGATCCACTTCTGAGTTGATTCCGATGGCATTCTTCGAGTGTTTTCTTCGATCTTCTCTAATTGTCCCCTTAGGTCTTCTTCTAATTGGTATTTATAAACTTTAGAATGCTTAAAAAGCCTAAAAATTGGGTTTTTTTGCATATCTAGAAAGCAAGTTTTGAAATCGGCATGAGCTGGCACATGGACGTATGGCCAGCCCGTGTGGCTCACACAGGCGCATGGCTAGCTCGTGTGGAAATTCCTAGGCCGTATGGATCTTAGAAACAACTCTATTTAATCGATTTTGGCTTATTTTTACTCCTTTCACTCTCAAATGCTTTCCTAAGTATAGAAACATGAATTTAAAGGATTAGGAGCATCAAATTCACTAATTTACATAATTAATCATCCAAAAATGCATTAAGAATGGGATTAAAATATGTTACTTTTATAGCTTATCAACAACCCTAGAGTCCGCCATGAAATAGATGTAGAAGGAATGCCAAGACTTTAAGTGAAGAGTATGAGCCTGTGCGCCAAGTATGAGAAACCACGTAGATGGAGGAAGAGGCAAAAAAACATAAGTATGGCAAGCGGACATTGAGGAATCTGCCAAAAGTGATGGAAGCCAATAAGGCATGGGCAAATACCCAACGAGAATTAAAGGAAGATAGAACAGGCGATAGCTGACCTGTTCATGGAAATAAAGAGAGGAAATATCCGAGGATCACAAGTAAGGATCCAAAATGAAGAGCCACCAAAGGAAGCTCAATGTAGTTATACCCGAGAAGTAAATCTTGTGAAAAGGAGGGGAATCTCACTCCCAATATAAGGATACTATCCAAGGGATAGTGTGTCTGTCAAGATTGTTCCTCTTTAAGGAAAGTCTTATGCGGGTATACCATAGAAAAGATAGCTCTGTAAGTAGGAAACGAGTAAGTAATATGGCAGAACTCGCATAGTCGCTGGAACAATAAATTATGGGTTCACCAAAGGGGCGAGTCATGCTGTAAGTCAACACAACATGGAATGCCAATGAGTCCACCGGGACTAATGTATGGCTAGAAAGGGTCTGCTAAGGATTGGTACAAATAAATCTGGTAAGGAATATATCTCCTAAGAATTCTTGGACGGATAGTTGAAAAGGATACCAAAAGGGTTCATAATGGGAAGCCGACAAACAACTAGGTCAATTTAAGATCGACAAACTCCCCGTGTAAGGGGGAAAAGTAAGGAAGGAAATATGAGAAGTAAGGAATGGATTTGCTGATATAGCGATACGTTTGGGATACGGTCGAGTGGAGAGTTTGACTAGAGGAAGGTTTCATGGCGAGCCATTACACAAGGAAACCCAACATTGATTATGAAGAGACAATACTTTCTAGCGGCAGATGTAATAACGTTTAGATATCTGATTAGTTTGGTAATGTGTGAAAAACTTGATATCCATTTAACAGATGTCATTATAGTCTATTTGTATCGCTCATTATATAGTGAAATTTATATAAAATTTCTAAAAGAATTTAAATCCCAAAAGGATATAAAGATTCTTGAGAAAATTGCTCAATCAAATTAAAGAAATCCTTATATTGATTAAAACAATCTAAATGTATATGGTACAATCGTCTTAATGAATATCGATTTCATGTTTTTAAGACATATTTTGGTTTAAACATTAATCTTTGAATATTATTATAAATTTCCAATTTTACAATATATTTCATTATATCATTTTGTGAGTTGTTTAAATTTTAAATTGAATTTTCTCTTAGCAATTGCTATTTATGAATAGAAGTCTGAAAAAATACATGTGAATTTGAATTTGTGATAGTTGTTTATGTTGATGATTTAAAATTATTTGAGCTCTTATAGAGCTTCACAATACAATATATTATTAAAAAAAATTTGAGAGGAAATATTTTAGGAAAAACAAAGTTTTGTGCCGTCCTGTAAATCGAACATTTAAAGGATGTAATTAATGTCCGTCAATTACCTTTTACAAAAAAGTTTTTAAAGAGATTTTACATGGATAAAGCATATTTATTGAGTACTCCGATAGTTGTAAGATCACTAGATATGGATAAAGACTCATTTCATCCTTATGAGAATGAAGAAAAGCTTCTTGATCATGAAGTACCATATTTAAGTCCCATAGGGACATTAATATATCTTGCAAACAGCATACGACCTAATATAACATCATTATAAGCTTGTTAGTAAGATTTAGCTATTCTCCAACACATAGACAAAAGAATGAAATTAAGCATTATTTAGATTTCTTAGAGGAACCATTGGTATGAAGTTATTTTATTCAACTTATTCAAATTTTCTATTAGTTTAACTATGTTGATGTTGAATATTTATTGAATCCATATAAAAGTTGATCTCAAACAGGATATTTATTTACTTATAAAAATATAACCATGCCATGACGTTCAATAAACAAACATTAGTTGTTATCTTTTCAAATCATGCAAAAGTAGCTGCAATGAATGAGGCAAGCCTAAAGTGCGTTTGGCTAAGGTCGTTGACCCAATATATATAGAAGCTATGTGGTTTACCTCTACGGGAAAAGATACCAACTCTCTTATACAAAGATAAGACAACATGTATAGCTCAATTGAAGATGGTTACATTAAAATGTTAGTATACAAAATGGAATGCATCAGCTCAAAGATGTAATGTGATGTTGACATTAGGGAAAATCTAAAACATTGTTGTACTATTTTCCTTTAATCAATGTTTTCCTTTAACGAAGGGTGGTTACATTGAAAGATTAGTATACAAGATTATATACTCATTTTCTTTCATTAAGTTTTATCCCATAACTTTTCTTAATAAAAATAAATCTGTTTTCAACTCTCTTAGCCCAACAATTATATAGATGACATCTCAACTCTATGAGGTGTTTCAATTTTCATATTTATAGGTTTTAAAAGAAAAAATAATCAACCCTTCTCATATTTATTATTACAACATCCCATGTAGTTCTATAACAACTATTATAATTTAATTTATTCTTTTAATAGTTTAAATCAGGGGTCAAAGTCATTTAAAATTCTGGCCTAACTAACATCCAAAAACAGGGAACTAGTGGGCAGAACATGGTTTCCAATTTGAGGTTGCTATATCTGATTAGGGATGTCACATGCAAACCCACTTTAGTTCATTGTCTTGTTTCTCAAGCTAGAAAGTGAGGGTAAACACACATCTCTGCCTCAATTCTACCTGCGGATAAAGCAATCCCTAGATGTAATAGCTTTTCTAGTTAATCTCTATAAATTATTATTTTAAAAATAAATTTCATGTTAGAAACAAATTTTCATTTACATATAAGATCTTATGAATTTTTATAAAAAAATGAAGTTTTAAAATATATATTTTAATTTTTGACTTTTAGAATCAATAATAAATTAATGAAATTTGTAAATTTATTATTATACCAATAATAATAATAAACTTTCGTTAGTGATTTAACACGGAAGAATGACCGAATTATTCAATTTCAATAACGCTAGTGATTAAAATAGATTTTTAAATCCAAATGACCGAAATAAGACAACACTAATAGTTGGGTGAATTTACTCTAAATTTTAATTGTTATGGAGCATGGGCCTCAATGAAATATAAAATCACAGGCAATTTACCCAAAAAAGTCTATTTTTTAAAAAATTACCGAAATGGGCCCGGTATTTTATTATTTACCGGAATTGACATTTTTCGGCAAATCGCGCCCACGTCAGCGTGATGTCAGGGGACGTGCCAGGAAATCGCGGCCACGTCAGCACGCTTTGCTGACGTGGCAACAAATCGCGTCCACGAGGGGGCAATTTGTTGCCACGTCAGCACTCCCCCCCAACGGTCCAAAAAAAACTATAAATACCCCCACCCTTTTTTTTTCACAAACTAATCCTCTCTCAAATTTCCTCTCAATTTTAGTGTTAAGAGAAATCATTGCAAATAATTAAATAAGATATTTTGAAAGAAGGTGGAAAGGAAGACTAAAGCATATTGACGAATGACGATAAAGTTAAAAAAATAAATTGAGAGAAATTTAAAAAAATTAGAGTCAAAATTTTAAAGGGTCAAAAGTTCTTTCACAATTATTCATAGTGATTTAAAAATAAGAATTACAAAATTAGCAATTAATAAAATCAAGAAATAAATTTTAATTATAATGACATTAATGATTAAAATCGGATGATAAAAATTTTCTATTGGTGATGGTTAATAGCAAAAAAGAATTCTTTTTAAGGAAAAGAAAAAAAGAAAAAGAAAAGCATTCAAACAATAGGTAAAAAGATCAACAAGAAAGTACAAATTGAACGATTCCGATTATTGACTTGATCATGGCTTGGGATGTCTAGCTTGGGTCGAAGGTCCGCCCAAAAAATAATAGAATTTGAATAAAAATAAAAATTTGAAAAATGTGTTTGAATAAAAAAATGAGGCCCGTTTTCTAAACGGATCGAGCCTCGGTTAAAAATTTTTGGCTAAGGCCCGACCCAAATAAATTAATTATTTTTTAATAAAAATTATCTTGTTGTTCCTAGTGTTTTGGTGCTGTTATTTTTGTGCTGTTTTTGTTGTTATTTTTGCTATTGTTTTTGTTATTTGTACTGGCCAATTTATCAACAAAAGCTTAATTTTTTTATAATTTTTTATAAAATTGTAGCCACATCAGCGCGCTTTGCTGACATGGCAACAAATCACCCCCTCGTGGACGCAATTTGTTGCCACGTCAGCAAAGCGCTCTGACGTGGCCACGATTTGTCGAAAAATGGCCCATTCCGGTAAATAATAAAATACCGGGCCCATTTCAGTAAATTTATAAAAAATTAAGCTTTTATTGGTAAATTGGCCTAAAATCACAACAATTTAATCTCCCTTGGATAAAAAATATAACTTATCAAATACTCGATGCAGATACAACAGCGGAGACTTCTCTATGATGCCATTGCAGAACTTCCTACCAAGATTGGGGGAATAGATATGTTTGCTTATACATGATACATCCTTGGCAATCCAAGTTCGAAAACCCTAACCTTTTACTTCTCAATCATGCAATGCAAACTCCCTTCTCCACTTTGCAAACTCTATTAGTTCTCAATCAGACATATAAAATGTTAATAATCAAAACATGACCCATGAATATTTCTTATGTCAACCTACATACCCCCTACTACACCTAAACCCACAGTATGATAGTGGCAACCAAAGATACCCTTCATCAAATGGATGCAATAATTGAGCCAATTCAATTGAAGTACCCATTGAAGTTAATTCTGCACAATATGTTTAAAAGGGCAGGCCTCATTCTCCTTGATCTATATTGCAGGCAGTAACACATTGTAGCAGTCCAACCATCTAACTACGGAGAGATGCTCGAGGAACAGTAGGCAAACCATGTTCATCCTCACCCTGCTCAACATCAAAGTTACATTAACTACAGATAAACAAGATAAATGCAACATTGAATCTCAAGTTCCTGATACCAGCGGCAATAAAAACAAATTATAACTACCAGTAAATTATAAAATCATGAGAAGCCAGCTATAAACAAAGTTAAGTAAAAAGATGGTCATATGTGGAACTGCAGAAAACACGGGGACTGACAATAGAGATCATGAGCTCAGACGCACAGCAAATCTTAATATCATTTGAAAACAAACTTTTTATCATATTGTTAAACGGCAGCTAAATTGAACCCTAAAGTGGGAAAAGTAATGACAGGTTTGAATAAAATATATGTACATGTATAACATAGAGAGTGAAGAAAAATGGGACAACAGCACAAACATCCCAATTTATAAGCACACTGCAAACCTATACTAAAACTGCAGGGTAACAGGTTTACCTGGGCAGCTGTTGTATTTCCTGTGGGTGCTGCAGGCAAGAACTCAGTGTCCACATCCGGTTCCTCCTTATCAGGTTGAAGATAAGAGGGGATGCCATCAGCTTCACTTCCCATGTCTGCTTCCAGAGCATCAAGTTCTGCAATCCAACATGGATCAGCATACAAATTTAAAGGGTAAGGAAACGAATACGTTATTATTTCACTACTGATTATACAAGGATGTATAAGTTACTATTTGCAAATCAAATAATAGTATTAATAATGAGGATAACAACGCCAATTTCTATAATTGGCTCACTCCAGTCTTATGAGTAAAACCAAATCACTATACTATTCCCAAATCATGCAAAAATAACGAGAAAACTTAAATAAAATGGACATGATTGTGACTCTAGGTAAGATCAAAGATTACCGCCCATGAGTTCTTCCTCATCAATGTAATCAGGAACATTATAGCTTCTACCCAAGGTCTCTTGGATCTCATTACTAACATCCATCATGTCCATCATTTCATCTTGCAAGTTCTATAGATAAAAAGAATCAAATGTCACCAGAAAATAAATTCTTTATAGCAGAAACCGACAGAGTGTATAAAGAGAGTACAGACATCTATGTCCTGAATGTTAACAGTCTTCATCATTCCTTTCAGCTCCTTGTTGGCAGATTTCAGGGCTGACATCTGGCACCGACAAGAAACATAATTAAAAATTCATAAGGTGACATAGTCATAAACAGTTTTGCAAGAATGTTTAAAAGAATTCATATCCTTCCGGCTAGATGATGCCAAAATGAGCAGAAAGAATTCATGAACCATGATATAGATTAATCATTAAGCACAAATTCAATGAAGAAACCTCTCCCCAGCAACAAATGGTATATCTCCTACCTCTCATGAGGTAGGCAGCCGATTCCAATAAGGGAACTGAAAAAGCTCCGACTGGATTGTCCTGAACTGTGCCCCTTTGGGCGCTACCAAGAAACACAAATGTTTTACTGTAAATATACCACAGCCCCAATAAATCCACCATAGCATGGAAGCATGGAATAAACATTTAATATCACGTACAAACTACTGCCTATGCTCCTTGAAAAGCATATACAGGAGCAGTTATCAATGAAAGAGCATATAACAATATTATATTAGAAAATATATATACTAGTTTATCACTTACAGCAAGTCCACATTCAGATATACAGAATGGAATTTATAACAAAGAAATTGAAGGCTACCACATACTGTTTGTTGAGCATCTTTAAGACCCTCAGAAGCAAAAGCAACTTGATCGAGGTTGAACGTCTGACTGTAAAGCATATCACGTTGCCCTTCATACCTATCAAAACCGATTAGTATCAGATATAATGAAATAGACACACAACTCACTTTGTAAGTTTTCAACCGCAAGAAATCAGTATTTATTGTAAGTTTTCAAACTAAAGAATTAGTATGTAAAAATGAAACTAGGTATAATAAAACAAATATCCCCCTTAACGGTACCACGAAAAATGAGAATCAAATAGCCAATTTTTTTTCTGATCAATGGATAAGAGGAAAGAATTGTCCAAGTTTGAACTTGGGACCTGATATCAATAAGGACTCATTCTCCACTAAACCAGTTGTTAGTTGACCAAATAACCAAATATTTAATACCAAAAAATGAAAAAAAAAAATACAACCTAAGCTGCAAATTTCAATCAAGCAAAAGATTAAACAAAAAGAATACGGCAAATTATATAACATAAAGTTTCCATAAAGACACGTGTAACTGGCTTAAATGACTCCATCCAACATCATATAATAACGTCAAGCATGAATTTTCGTAGTAAATATGTAGAAACCAGACAGAAATGAAGTACGTAATAACTGCGAGAAAATTAAGGAAAAATCTGGTAGGAAAGAAGCAAGTACATTCGTTTTTGCTTGAGAACCCTCATGGCTCGAGCTTTAATGGCCTCTTGAGCAGGGCCAGGCCTTGTCTTCTTTATCTGTTCCTTGTACCTACTAAGCTCAGCATCCAGTTTCTTCAACTTCTCCTCCACATTGTCCCCTCTTTTATTTATCTGATCACGAAAACTCCATTCCATCCATATTATTTCACAAAATAGGCAAAACTTTGAAATCAAACAGAATAATGAACCAGAAAAACCCTAATACAAAGAAATCAACAGATCAAACGAAAATGTTAAAGAAGTCAGAGCGAAAAGTAAAGTGAGAAAGAGAGAAACCCTATCGGAGGCATCTTGAATCGAAGGCGGCGGTTCCTTGTCTTTCTTAACGCCGAAGACTCGCTTCATCTCCTTTCCTTGGGAAAAAGAGGAGAAAGGGCTTTAAAATTGATTGTTGACTTCGATTTGAAAATAGAATTTGGAGAGATCGGCGGGGAAGACGAAAAGCTGTTTCTCAGTTCGTTTGCTTAGAGATTGCTTTCCTAGCCTTGTCTTTTTAATTTCACGAAAACAAATTTCAGTGAAGTACTGACATTTCCTTATCATATCCTCTAATAGTTATAATATATTTTTATATATATATATATATATATGTTCTTAAAGGCATCTTGCATTTCTACTAAAAAATAGTAATTTAATTTTTAATTTAAAAAAGCACACTGTCGCCTTTATAAATATCTAAAGTTACAACATCAATTTTTTTTATTTTAAGCTCTCACTAATTAATATATTTACAAAATAATTCTTTATATAAATTTAAAGCTTTTTTCTCTTGTTTTCTTAAGTAATATGAAATATGAGATATCTGTATATATAGAGCCATAAAAATATGTTTGCAACTTGTTCAAACAATGTGATATTTCTTTCTCTTTTAACTAATAATATAATATTAAATACTACACTATATTTTATAATTTTTACAAAATAATTTCTATTTTTTATATATTTTGTTAACATTTTCTCATATTATTAAATTATCTTTTAGATATTTAACATTGTTGCATTTTAGAATTGTTAGCATATACTGAAAAGACTATTTAAAAAAAAGAACAAATTGCACATATGAAACTTGTACATGCACTAATTTTCTATTCCATTTTAAATGTTTGAAATTAATATCCATGCAATTCTAATTTTTAAAATAATTTTTATTATTTCAATTTAAAAGTTATACTTTTAATTTTTTATTATTTATTTTATGTTATGTTATGAATGTTTGATTAATAAATAAATGGTGAGTATTTGGTACTCAAATAGTATTTTTTGTAATTTTAAAAATTGATATCTCTTTTTTAAATATTTTTAAATATTTTACTATACTCATTAATTTTTAATTCTAATTTTAATTTTATTTTCATCACCTAATAAATGCGGATAAATTTATTTCAAATGTATTTTGACTAGATAGATAATATATTTAAACATAGCATATAATTATGTTAAATAAGTTTTTTATAGAAATATATAATATACATAAAATATATTAATTATTTTTCATATTTTTATATCTAGATTAAATTACATTAGTAGCCACTTAACAATGATTTTTTGTTATTGAATTATAAAACTTACAAAATGATCACTCAACTATTAGTAATTTTTAAATATTTATTTGTTTATTATTTTACCATACTCATTTTATATTTTATAAATTTTTTACTTATAGAGTTAAAAATTTTATTTATAATGTAACAAATGTTAACTTTTGTAAAAAAAAAAATTTAAACTCTATAAGTAAAAAAAATATAAAATATAGTGTAGCCTTTAATTTTATGTTGTTAGTTAAAAGATGAAGGAATCCCACATTGTCTAGGAACAAGCTGCAAACCTATTCATGAGTCTATATATACACATATCTCACATTCCATATTGCTTTAAAAAACAAGGGAAATGAGAATTTGGATCTATATAAAGATTTATTTTGTAAGTTTTATTTCCACATTAATTGGTGACACACAAAAAAATAGTGCTACCACTTTGGGTTTTTATAAAGGCTTATTCTTGTAAATTTTTAAAAAAAATTTGTCTATTTTTATAATATTTAAAAAAAATGATCTTTTTTGAAAATTTAGTCCCAGCCGGGCAAAAGCGCGCCTACATCAGTGCAATTTTGTTGACATGGGGTAAAGCGCGTCCCCGTCAACATGCTTTTTTGAAATTTTCCCTTAAAACGCTTCCACGTAGGCGCGTTTTGGGTATTTCGGCCAATTCCGGTAAATAAAGTTTTAAGTGGCCCATTTCCATAAATAAAGTTGGAAATGGGCCTTTTTAAATAAAATAGTTGTGAAAATCAATTTTTTCTATTAAAATTTTTATTTATACTGTTAAAAGGTATCATGATTGATGAAATAACAAGGTAGTGGCACGATAAATACACCTCATGTTGATGTGTAGGACAACTTTAAGGGTAGAAATTAATAGAATTTGTAACAGAATAATCAATTTGCTCTTTAATCTAATTTACAATGAATAATTTGTCTATTTTTAATAGAGAGGGCAAAATGCTATTCAGTTCCTAATGTAGGAGCATTCATAGTACTTTAAAATGGGTAAACTACACTAGTACTCACCCAATTATTAGTGCATTTTTGTTTTGGTTATCCAACTCGATAATTTTTTTATTTAGTCACTAATGTTATTGAAGTTTAATATTTTTGTCACTCTTTCGATAAAGTATTAACGAACTAACCTAATCTTTTTATTGGTATAATAATAAATTTAGCCTTCTAGTATTTATAGATTTTATCAATTTGGTCTTAATTTCACAAATTTAGCCCTTAATTTTACACGCTCAGTAAATTTATTTTTAATTTTAAAAATTTTAAAATTGATAATAAAAAAACCTTTTAAAGAATAGAAACTATTTCAAATTTCTTTATCAATAAAATAAATAACAATTTAAAAAATAAAAATTTTATAATAGAGAAAGTAATCAAATATAGAGAACCCAAATGACTTCTCTAGTAAACACTAAGGGTGGGCGTTCGATCGAATCGTGTGAAAAAATGTCGAGTTAATCAATTTGATGAGTCATATTTTATCATCCTAACTCGATTTGAAATTTTTTTAATCGAGTCGAGTAGAATCAAGTGAAATGTTCGAGTTAAATTAAAAAATTAAACATGGCAAATTAAAATATTGTTACAATATAATTAATTTCATGTTGGAGCACATAAATTTGAAACCATATATATTTGAAAACTTTTTCAAAGCAAAATAATAAAAAAATATACTTTAGTATGATAAACTCGAATAATTAATTAACTTATTTAAGTCCCCAAAATTATTATTTGTAGAAAATTTTTATTATTTAACTTTCTTTTTATATTTTATAGATTTTTTTGAAATTTTTATAATTTTTTAAAATATATAAATTTTGGAATTTTATAAATATTTTGAATTTTAAAAATTATTTTGAATTTAATTTTTGTAATTTTGTTGAGAGAAACCAATTTGCTTATTTTCAAATTTGATAGTGGCCAAAAATGTATTTACACCAATATGTTATTCGAATTATTCGAGTTATTCGAATTGTAAAATTCAACTTGATTCAAACTTGAAACTCGAATTACTTATTCAAGTTGACTCGAATAATCCGAATAACTCGATTCGATTAACTCAAAATTTAATTTTTTTTAATTTTTTTTGAATCGAATCGAATTTTACTCACGCTTAGTCAACACAATGCTTAGCTTCAACTTTGGGAGAATTGTGAAATGAAAATGTCGAAACCAACCTATGTTTGCATATGAGACCAATGTTAGTGTTCACCAATTTCAAATTTCTTTCATTTGCATAAACCTTAATAATTCCCCGTTGCCTAAATGATGGATATAGCTCTTATAAGCACCACATTAAAGTAGCTAGAGGCTGAGCCAGTAAGTGAAACACCAACTTGGATCCAATCCACCGAGCCTATATCTTTCACCAATGATGTTATCAAGCATCATAAGCCTCACCACCACCAAGCACCACCCATCCTCATAACCTACAAAGAATGTCTCAAGAACCATGCAGCCACCTTACGTGGCCATGCTTTAGATGGTTGCGATAAATTCATGCCTTCTCCAACAACCACCCCAACTAACTCAACTTCTCTTAAATGTGTTGCTTGTGGTTGTGTAGGGGATTTTTTGGTGAAGATAAAAAGTGTTGCAAATAAGTGAATTAAATGTACAGAGAGAAGGTAAAGACAAACATTGGAGTAAATATTGTAACAATAAGTGCAACATCAGCTGGTGGTGGGGAAAGGTTGAGAAAATGAGCAAGTTGAAAGAGCTTTAGAAAGAGTATTGTGAGATTTCAAATGCCAAAAGTGTTGAAACAAAATCCAATCACAAATTAATGTTCATTTTATAATAAAGAGTATAAAATATAATAGTGACGGTGAATAGTGAAAAAGAGTTCACGATGTTTCTGAAAGAATAAGAAAGAGCACTCAATGGTATCAGAAAAAGTTAAGAATAAACCTCTTAACTACCTACATATTTGATCCACCAAGTCAAGCTCTCAAGTATTTTGATGAAGTACTCCTTATGAAAATTATTCTAGGGAACATCTCTTGGAATGCAAGCTATTTTCGTCAAAGAGTCGTTCTTGAATGAGGGTGGTTATTTTACTTGTTCAAAACATGAGTTGTTCTCAATATAGTTTTTCATAGTAGAGGTTGTTCCAAACAATTGTTCTAAATAGAAGTTGTTCTGAATATAACTATTCTAGATTTACCGACCCGATAATCAGGGGTGTCAGAAAGTGCATCCTCGGGACTCCATTCCCGTAAATTGGACTCGTAAATATTTATTAAAAATATTTACGAAGTTAGTTGTATAGTTAATTAGGTTTCGATTAAGTGAAATTGCATGAATTAAAAGTTATTAAGTATAAGAACTAAATCGTGTATAGGGTAAAAGTTGAATTATAAATTAAAATAAACTAAAGGGGCTAAAATAACAATTAAACCATTTAGTAAATGGTTGTGTATAGGTCGCCGAATGTGGGTAAGTAAAATGCATGTTTATGCTATTATATATTATATATATGTATTAACATTAATGTATATCTTATAATAATGATAATTAAAATGAAAGAGATAATAAAAGAAAAGAAAGTGGAGACATGCAAATAAATTGAAGAAAAAGAAAGAAAGAAAAGAAAGAAGAAAAATGAGAGAAACGCACGGTCATAAGGGTTTCTAGGTTTCAACTTCAATTGGTTAGTTAATTTAGTCTATTTTTTTTGTAATTTTTATATTTTTAGAATCTCAGACTTAGGGCTACCCGACCCATATTGTAATTTTTAGTATTGTTCAAGATTTTAGATGTTGACATTGTTGAATAGTTTAAGTATTAGGGATTAAATAGATAGATTTTTAAGTTAGAAATGGAAAAGGACTAAATTGTGGAATTAATTGTTGATTTTAAATAATAGGGACTAAATTGTGAAAATTTTGAAATTATGGGGTCGAATTGAAAAAGAGGAAGCTAAATATGTAATAGCCCGATTTTAGGCCTAGTCGGAACAGTGGTTTCGGGACCACAAATCTGACGAGAAAAAAAAATGTAATGGCCTGAATTTTCAGAGGTGTCGAAACGGTGATTCGAGATCACTAAATTCGACAAATGGGTAGAAAATATTATTAATTTAGTAAGTATAAGTTAAATGTGAAGTTAGGAAAATTTTTGAAATAGTGAATAGTGCACTAGAAATAAATATTAAAATAATTAGAATCGAAATGAGGTATCAAGACCTCGGGGATTTTAAACCGAGCCATAAATATTTTATAAATATTTATGGAGTGTTAAAAAGTTAGTATTAAAGTTTCGTTAAGAAATTTTAAAGTTCCGATAATTAATTGAACAAAAAGGACTAAATTGTAACAAATGCAAAATTTTGGGAAATGATTAAATAGCTTAAATGATAAAAGGAAGAGGGCTTAAAAGGAAAATAGACCCAATGTCTATTTGGGCTGGACGGCAAAGGCATGAAATCAGCAAGAAAGTAAGAAGAATTAAGGGCAAAATTGGAATATTGCAAAATTTGCTTAATAAAGTTAGGACCAAAGTGGAATTATCTAGATTTCTCTTCATTTTTCTGAATTCTCATCAGCTAAAACACCATGGAAGGGCTTCTTCAAGCTGGTTCTTCATATTTTTATTACAAGTAAGTTCAATTCTTGACTATTTCTTGAAATTTTTGTATTTTTATGACTTTTACAACTAGACCCACTTGTTAAATTCATTAGTTTTTGATTTTATGAAAGACGTTGAAAGTTGATATGAATATGTGCTGGAATTATATGATGGTTTAGCATGAAATTAGAGCTTTAAATTGTTCATATTCTGATTTTATTGAAAGAATTGAATAGAAAGTGAATGTTTGGGACCTAATAGTAAAAGAGTTTGAAGATAGAGTTATATGTGGAAATTCTGAATTTCAATAGTTGTGTAACAACTTATAATGTCTAGGTAAAGTATTAATTGAGAAAATTAGATTAATTGAGGGGTTAATTGAGAAAGGACCGAATTGTATAAACTGTGAAATTTGGGGCAAAATGGAAATCAACATTTTGCACTAAAGCAGTTTTGGACAGCAGCAGTAGTCTAACTTTGAAAAATCACCAAAAATTGTAGATATTGAATTAGAGGATGAATAAAATATGAAACTAAATCTTATTGAGTCTAGTTTCTTATAAAAGAAACGGTGTGAGCAATGGAATTATAAATCATGAGATATAATAGATTTTGTGAGACAAGGTCAGAATGAATTCGGGTTCTCCTGTTCTGACTTTGGAAAATCATTAAAAAATGTACAAAATTATTATGAATTATAATTTATATTGTTAGAATCCTTAATGAGTCTATTTTTAGAAGAAATAAACAAAAACATCATCTGAATTCTGTACAATGAGATAATTAATTTTTAGTTAAGAGTGGTTGGAACTATCATATAGCGAAACAGGGGAAAATTTAAAGAATAAACTGTACTATTTGGCTGAACCAAAAATTCTGAAAATTTTATGGTATAAATATATGTGAGTCTAATTTCAGGGAAAATTAACGGATCTTAATTTGGAGCTCTGTATCTTTGGATAAAAAAAATTTAGTGACTCTGACTCGGATAAACAGTTTTGAATATACATGTGAGTGAATAGTGAAATTATAGCTAATGTTGTTTAAGTGTGTTATACACATTAAGGATGTGGAATGGAGAGGAGGAGGAGGAAAATTGGGAAATATATGAATGATTTGTGTATAATTGGTCATATGCTTGATTTTAATTGATAAACGATGAAATAGAAATGATGCTTATATTTGTGCATTATTGGTCATGGTTTAAGCTCATGTGTGAAAATAAAAGTTTTATAGTATGTGTGTATGGTATATTCGGTATATGATTTGGCATGAAATAATGTCATGAATGGTTTATGAATTAACACATGTTGGTAAGCCTGATACATGAATAAATGTTGTGCTCATCCATGCTTATAATGCTTATGCTATACGTGTATTTGGCTAACATATTTGGTGTATATGCTTAGACTTTGGCCAAGTAGTGGCTAGATTATGCCACGTTAAATTTATAAGTTATGCATTGAAATGGTTTATCGTGTGGTTAGTTCCAAAAAGATTTATGTTTAAATACACTAGCTTGCAACTATGGTTGAATGATATGTTTATATCTTGTGTGATGTGCGTAGAAACAAGTGTGGAAAGATAATGAAATAATAAGTTCATATGGCTGAAATTTAATTATTAAATGTTAATTTCATGAATTATACAATGTATGATGAAATGTATTTATTTTTGAAATGAGAATAAAATAAAAATGTGAAAAATCGAATAAATGATCAAATTAAGCGGAACGCCGGATTTGAGTACTTCTGATCAAGAGATAAAGTGATAAGTGGTAGCTTTAGCTACACTTATCTGATCAAGTGAAAAAGTGATAAGTGCTATACTTATCTGATCAAGTGAAAAAGTGATAAGTGCTATACTTATCTGATCAAGTGACAAAGTGATAAGTGTTAGTCTTAGCTACACTTATCTAATCAAGTGACAAAGTGATAAGTGGTAGCCTAGCTACACTTATCTGATCAGGGACAAGTGATAAGTGATCATATGTAAGACCATAGTTATACTATGGCAAAGTGAAAGTTAAGTACTCAATTTTCCGTAACCGTTCCCTAATTTGATTAAGGATGATAAGTGAAAAATGGGCCCAAAGAATTAAAGTAAATGGATAAGTGGTAGTGTATTTATATCAGGACGATGTTGTTATTCAAGCTAAAGTGATATTTTCATTGCAAAATTGAGAATTTCATAAATGTGTTATTGAATGGTATAATCAATAAACATTGAGTTAATGGTAAATACGTATTAGTGTTGAACTTGATGTCATTGAATTGTACGTGAATTAAATGGAAATTGTTAGTGATATGATCTAAATCGTGAGCATGAGAAATTGCGAATTGAAGGAAATGGAAATGAAGCATTGAATTGCATGAGTATGTATCGGGTTTCGTAAGCCCTAATTATTATGATTATAACATTCTGAGGATATACTGTGAAAAGTTATAGGAGCATGTTAATTATTTTGAAAGTTTTAATTTAGATGAAATTTTATAACTCGGTTAAATACGTTTACAAGTGCATGTGTTTTGGTAATGCCTCGTACCCTATTCCGGTGTTGAATACAGGTAAGGGGTGTTACAAAATATGGTCTAGAGTGAAATTAGTACAAAAATATGAAGTTAAATGTAATGATTAAAATTAGTCTCGGTTTAGGGGATAAATTGAAGAATAAGCAAAATATAGTGTGAAAATTAAAATGTAATGTGAAATTAAAATGTGTAATATTAATGTGATTTAATTGTTTTATTCCGTAGCTAATGTCGTACCGGAATCCTCGAGTAAAAAGGGGAAGGATAAAATCGATTTCGAATAGCTCAGAAATGACGGTTTGTGTTTCTATAATCCGAATTAAATAGTAGATTGTTGCATATATAATTATTTGCATATGGTAAGCAATTAAGGTGAGTACTTTGGTACTTGAGAATTGAATTAAATTCATAACTGAAATGAAATGGATTGATTTTGTATATTATGAAATATATTGATTATGAATGTATGTGTATTGAGAAAAATGTGATGATTATCAAATTGAATATATACTTATATGTGATGATATATATATTCATGAAACTGAGACATTGGTTGTATTGAAAAGTGAAATGAATCCCTATTAACTGTATCGGGCTGAGTAGGATATAGATGACATGCCATAGGATAGGAAAAGTTCAGGGATTATTTCGACCTCGAGTCGATGAGGCACTGGGTGCCAATTTGTTTCGGTTTAACCGATAAGACACTGGGTGTCAATTTATATAGCTCTGGGCGCAATTATTACTTCAGATTTATCTGATGAGGCACTGAATGCCAAATTGGTGTGTTGGTTGGATCCGCGTATTCTTCCGAGTCCGTGTCGTGTTAATAGGGGAAAGTAAAATAACAATTTATGAGATGAGAAAATATTGAAATGGAAAATATGGGAAATGATTATGAGATGAGAAATGAAATATGAAACGATAAATCGAGATGTGAAATTTGAATGAATTCAAGTATTGATCAAATGTATGAATCATGTCATTGCATGAGATGATGTATTCAAATGTTAAATGAAATGCCATTGATATATATACTTATATATTTGAACATGTGAAAATATTAGTAGATGTGAATAAGGAATGAACAAAAATTATACTATTGAAGTGAAACACATGAACATAGCTTACTTGTTGCATTTCGCATTTTAAATATTTATATTAAGTTTATGTTATTCAGATTATAGAAATACTACTGAGTTTTACTTTGTGTGCGGTTTTATTTTTCGTGCGCAAGCTAGGTACTGTTCGAATTATTGCCGACTCAGCATCAAATCACAAATCTCGAGCTCAAGTGTAGTGATATTTCATTTTGTAGTGGCATGTACCTAGAAAGTCTTTTGTTGATATTGTTATAAGATGTTGTTAACCTAGTTGCTATTGAAATGATGGTTAAATGTGTATATGGTTGTGGTTGATGCTATGTTGGTATGCTAGTCTAGTTTATATTTTGGTATGTGATGGTTTAAAGTTGGTAGCTTAGCATAATGCTTGGTATGTGCTTAGCTTTATATTTGGTAACTTTAGAAGTTTGGAAGTTAGTTCAAATATGACAAGTGTGATATGAACGAAAGACTTGAATGTTGATGTATTTGAACATATAAAATGTGGTACCAATGAGGATACATTGGTTAGGAATATTAGGTGATGAATTTGGTGTATTTTGGGCATGTTTAATCATGTTTTGAATAGGTTAAACGATTAGAAATTGAGTTGCTTAGTGTCCAAGTAAATAGGAAATGGTAAACTTGTGATTTAAGACACTTTTTAGGTCCACATGGCCAGACACACGGGCGTGTGACTTGGTCATGTAAGACACACGACTAGCACACGGGCGTGCGAGGCCATTTCGAAAGGATACACGGTCTGGCACACGAGCGTGTGGCTTGGCCGTGTGACCCAAGTCAGTGAATCACACGAGCATGGGCACAGGTTGGGACACAGCCGCGTGTCCCTACTTTGAATACCCATACGGTTGTGTGACCCCTACAGTTAAAATTTTTGTAATTATTTCCTAAACTTCCAGAATTGCTTCAAATTAGTCCTTGCCTATTTTTGAACTATTTTTAGGGTCCCGTAGACTCGTAATAGGGGTTGTAAGAGTAGCTTTTACTGTGAATTGGGTGGATTAGCAAACCTAAATTAAGTGCATTCCACTAACATCATCGAAGATAAATTAAAAAGATAATTGTAGACACAGTATGGACTAATACTCTGATGCTATAATTGGAATAGCCTTATATGTATCCTAATTCTGACATTCTAGAAGTGATAAATAGTGATAAGAGTGTTGACAGTGGAAGACCAAGTTTAGAAATCCATAGCATAATTTATTATTCGAATGTATAAGAATCTTGCATGACAGTATTAGATTGTCGTGACCTACCCCTGCATATTATAATGTTAATAGTGAGTTTATATGTTGATTATGATCGATTTAATTGTTTGATTAGTTAGTAATGCTCGTGACCCTAATGCGACGATGGAGAAGGGTTAGGGGTGTTACACTAGAAGTGCAATTATTTTAAACAAGAGATGTTCTCAACATGAGTTCTTCTCAAATGATAACTATTCCAAATGACAATTGTTCTAGATTGGAGCCCTATTCTAAACATAGCTACTCCGAGTATAGCTATCCTCAAACAATGGTTGTTCTAAAAAATAATTATTCTAAACAAAAGTTGTTCTTTCAAAAGAGATATTGAGTGAAGAAACTGTAATAGCCCGATTTTGGACCTAGTCGGAACAGTGGTTTCGGGACCACAAATTCGACGAGGATAAAATTTATTTTTATTATATTTTATGTTCTACAATTTCACAAAATGAATTGTGGAAATTTCGTTCAAAAATTTTGACGTTTGGGCACTCAATTTAGTCAAAAGGACTAGATTGTAAAAAGTGCAAAAGTTGAGATCTACATGTTAGAGGTGTCCAATTGTTATGAAATTTTAAATTGGAGGTCCTTGTATGGTAATTAGACCATTGGTTAAGTTGGTGGACAAAAATGGACATGGTTAGGCATGTTTCCAAAGTTTTTCATTAAGGATATTTTGGTTATTTAGTTATTAAAATGAATTAAAAACAAAATTAAAAGCCAATTTTTGTCCATCTTCAACCCCTAGGCCGAAAATTTCATGGAGAAACCATGGCTAGGATTTTTCAAGCTTCCAAGCTCGATTGTAAGTCCATTCTAGCCCCGTTTTTAATGATTTTTACATTTTTGAAATCCTCGTAACAAGATTTACCTATTTTTACCATTATTTTGAACTAGGGTTTATGTTTAAAAATTTACCCATGAATGATATGCATGTATTTTGATGTTTTATGGAAGAATATGAATGTTTGGAGTGTGATGGACGTCTTTTACTAAGTGATTTTCAATGAAAATGCCTAAAAGGATTAATTTGTAAAAGTTATAAAATATGTCAGAAGTGTGTGAATAAGTGAGAATTGTGGACTGCTATAGTTATGAAAATGGTTTGGCTAAGCCTAAAATGTAAGGAAATTGAATAAAAATTATTTTACGAGCCTATGAACAAAATTGTAATTTTTGAAACTTTAGGGCAAAAATATAATTTTACCAAAGTGTGATTTTTGAACTAAATTGAATAATGTGAGTGTTAAGTAATTTTTATGTAAATAATACATCGTTTATAATTATTCTTAATATTTTGTTATAATATATGAGAAATGGTTGAATATGAAATAGTTATTTAACAATTAGAAATTTAGTATTGATAGTTGAATTGAACAAAATTAGCTTGAATTGTGGATATATGATTTTTGAATAAAATTGAAGTAGTTCGAATCGAATTATTAAATTTGTTATGGTATTAGCTTAAATTTTGGAAATTGTGATTTGATTTCGGATAAATTGTAAAATATTGAAAAGTGAGAATCCCTATTGGACCGTCAGAATAGGAAAAGGTTGGATAAAGTACTTATGAACACGTGTGTAGTACTAAGTGCAGGCTACTATGTGTATCGATAGATGATGGTCACATGTGTAGTACTATGTGCAGGCTACTATGTGTACTGGATGACTTTGGTTACGTGTGTAGTACTATGTGCAGGCTACTACGTGAACTGGAAAGCTTGATCACGTGTGTAGTACTATGTGTAGGCTACTACATGTATCGGATGACAATGGTCACAGATGACAATGGTCACATGGGTGGTACTATGTGCAAACCATCGAATATTCGCTATTATTCCGACATGTTCAATGGGATATGAGTAATTGCAAACAAATATGAATATGTGATCGAAATGTGATATATTGCAAAGGAGTAACTGGAGTGATTAAGTCTCGTACTATGCCTACAAATTAAATTGTTATTGAATGTTGAATAAATTGATATCGTGTTATATGAATGAGTGAATTTGAAACAAAATAGATTTGGACAGTGACAGTGATGTTAGTTTGAAAAATCACCAAAAATCATAGGAATTGAGTTAGTGGTTGAATGAGATATAACATTAAATCTTAATGAGTCTATTTTCACATAAGAGAGACAGAGCAAGGAAATGAGTTTTATATTTTGAGATATTTGAATTTTTGTGAGATAGGTCTAGAATGATTTCAGAATCCCCTATTCTGACTTTAGAAAATCATTAAAAATTGTACAAAAATAATTATGGGATAAACTTTATATTTTTAGAATCCTGAATGAGTCTATTTTCAAGAGAATCAAATGGGAACATCATTTGAATTCTGTACAAAGAGATAATTAATTTTTAGTGAAGATGGGTTAGAGCTATCGAGCAGTGAAATAGGGGAAATTTAAAGAATAAATTGCACTTATTGGTTAAGCAAAAAATTCTGAAAATTTTATGGTAAGAAGATATATGAGTGTAATATTGGGGAAAATTAACAGATCTTAATTTGGAGCTTAGTAGCTCGAGATATAAATAAATTAGTAACTCTGACTCAGATAGACAGTTTGAATTTACATATAGGAAAATAGTGAAAGTATGGATAATGTTGTTTAAGTGTGTTATACACATTAAGGATGTGGAATGGAGAGGAGGAGGAGGAAAATTGGGAAATATATGAATGATTTGTGTATAATTGGTAATATGCTCAATTATAATTGATAAACGATGAAATAGAAATGATGCTTATATTTGCGCATTATTGGTCATGATTTAAGCTCATGTGGGAAAATAAAGTTTCATAGTATGTGTGTATGGTATATTTGAAATATGATTTAGCTTGAAGTAATGTCATGAATGGTTTATGAATTAACACATGTTGGTAAGTTTGATACATTAATAAATGTTGTGCTCATCCATGCTCATAATGCTTATGCTATATATGTTTATTTGGTTAACATATTTGATGTACATGCTTAGGCTTTGGCCAAGTTGTGGTTGGATTATGCCACGTTAAACTTATAAGTTATGCATTGAAATGGTAAATGCCTAAATGGAAATATGCTTATGATCATGACAGGGGTGGTAATGTTTAAATTATGTAATCTCTAGTGAAATGGTTTATCATGCAGTTAGTTTCAAAAAGAATTATGCTTAAATGCACTAGCTTGCGATTATGGTTGAACGATATGTTTATGTCTTGTGTGATATGCAAAGGAAACGGGTGTGGAAAGGTAATGAAATAGTAAGTTCATATTTGAAGTGAAAAATGACGAAAAAGGGGATGATGAGTTGAATTGATGTTGTTATTTAAGATAAAGTGATATTTTCATTGCAAAATTGAGAATTTCATAAATGTGTAAATGAATGGTATAATCGAAAAACGTTGAGTTAAATGGTAAATACGTATTAATATTGAACTTACTAATATTGAATTGTACGTGAATTAAATGGAAATTGCTAGTGATATGATTTGAATTGTGAGCATGAGAAATTGTGAACTGAATAAAATGGAAATGAAGCATTGAATTGCATGGGTATGTGTCGGGTCTTGTAGGCCCTATTTATTATGAATATAATATTTTGAGGATATAATGTGAAGAATTATAAAAGCCTGTTAAAAAAGTTGAAAGTTTTAATTTAGATGAAATTATATAATACGGTTAAATACGTTTACAAGCGTTTGTGTTCTGGTAATGTCTCGTACCCTATTTTGGCGTCGAATACGGGTAAGAGGTGTTACAGAAACACTGCTATTCGTTTCATGTTAACTCTTTTATTATTCTTGGAAGTGCAATTTCTTAAAATAAAATTATATTTAGCTCCGAGAAGATATAAAAATATTAATAGCAAAAACTAAGTATTGCCACTACAACTTCTACCACCATATCATCACCACTAGCAAGTTAGCTAATCGTAGTCCTAACTTAGCTTCCTCACTATCTATGCCATCATCTTACTATCTTCAACTCTCTCACATGCTTTTAGCTCTCTCAGGATGTCTCACAAACTCTCATTTGGCAGTTGGTGGCCTTTCACCATTCACCACAAATCTTGGTTCCAACCCAAAGAAAAGATTCAGAAAAAAGTTCACTTAGTTCCAAAAGGATAAGATGGTAGAGTTTGCTGCAAAAATTGAGTTGAAAATCTAGAAAAGAGATGAAGACATTCAAGAGTTATACCATGAAGTCGAGGTTGATTTAAAAAAAAATCATTTTTAATATTTTTATAATTTTCATAAAAATATTTATTTTTATTAAAAATTATTTTTTGAGTATTTTTTAATGTTCTTTTGAATTTTTAAAATTATAACTTAAATTGATAAAATGTGTAAAGTTAAGGGCCAAATTGGTTGATTTTGTTCGAGTTAATTATGACCAAATTGATAGAATATTGTATAAACATTGGAGGGATAAATTTTTATTATGCCAATAAAAAGTCATAATAGCATTCCATTAATGATTTAATGGATGAGTGACCAAAATATCAAATATCAATAATATTAATAATTAAATCGAAAACTTTTGGAGTTGGGTGATCAAAGCAGAAAGATGCTAAAAGTCGGGTGATTATTGGTATAGTTTACCTTTTAAAAATTAAAATTTGTTTAATGAAAAGAAATTTTAAAAGTTATTAACATGGTTTTAATTATTTTAAATAACATGTTTTTTTTTAATATTAAAAAAATAAATCATAAGAAATAAAAAAAATTTGTCTTGCTTTTCTAGCATGCCTCTATCTACTATTTCTAGCAGGTTTTTGTTTTGTTTTTAGTGATTCTTTATTGGTGGTTTTGTTGACGCATTTGATTTTGGTTCAAAATTTTTCTTTTGTTTCTACATTCTGGTTGCTTTTGATTTTTTTTTATTTATGGAAAGAGAGTTGGCAGATCTATCGTTGGATGATGAGGAAGACAAAATATTGCAGGCACAGACGAATCTTGATTCTGTACCTGTGGAAATTTATCTTTTTATAGTTGGGTGTTTTCTAACAGCAAGTGTTATACATTTCTTGGCGATGAGAAGTACAATGGCAAATTTATGGCATCCGATAAAAGGGGTTAAATATCATATTTGGGGGAGAAAAGGTTTTTATTCAATTTTTTTCATAAGATGGATTTGGAGAGAGTAATAAAGGGATTTCCATGAGCTTTTAATAATAATTTTTCGATGATACATCGGTTGGAGAAGGATGAAGATACGCTAAAGCTGCCATTCATCTTTGCATATTTCTGGGTACAAATTCATTAAGCACTGCCAGGTTTTTATACTGATTTTAGCTCGCCAAATCTAGGGTTTTCTTGGGAATTTTTTAGAGTTCGACAGCGCCAATCTGGGAAACGGGTTGTGAACCTATTTGCGTATAAGGGTATAGCTCGATGTTAGGAGACCTGTGGAAAGGAAGAAGAAAGTTATGTTTTCGGCTGGGATTTGTTCCTATGTTAGTTTTAAATACGAACGCTTGACCCTATTTTGTTTTTTCTATGGACGATTTGGGCATAGTGATTTTTTCTCTCAGGCTAAAATGGCGCTAGGGTTTGATGTAGCTGAGATGGGTTGGGATCTTTCATTGTGAGTTCAATCTAGAAGAGCCCTCACAATGAGCAGCGTGTGGCTACGAGAAGATGAGGAAGGGGTAAAGAGGGGGAACAATTTTGTTGATCAGGGCTTGGGTAGGCACATTGATCCTATATTGGGAGTAAATCTAGAGGGGAATCTAAATCTCGTATCTAGTTTGGATGGAAGGTCATCAAAAATATATGAACAGAAGGATATAGAGCATGACTCGGAAAAAAGCGTGATTGAAAGGGGTGATGGGAAAAAAGGCTTAGAAGGGAAGGTGATAAATCTGTTGATGGGGAGGAACTGGAATATCTTCTTGTTAGGAGTAGTAGGGTGTTGGGAAGTAACCATATTACATTGACGACTACCAAGAGGCAAGCCGACCGGTCACAATAAAAATATTTTGTTGGAACATCTGCAGTTTGGGGAGGCCGCGGGCTGTCAGGAGACATTGACATATGCTAAAGGTGTATAATCCCCAAATTGTCTTTTTAATGGAGACTAAATTAAATTCTAGAAAGATGGAGAATGTTCACAGGAGGTGTGGTTTTTTGAACGGGATTGATGTTGTAGTTGATGGTTCTCGAGGGGGTTTGAATATACTTGGAAAGGAAATTTCAAGATCACTTTGAGAAGTTTATTGAAACACCATATTAATATAGAAGTTGAGGGAGAGGAGAGTAATAAGTGAAGATTTAAGAGTTTCTATGGGGCTCCAGATTCGCGATATAGGGATGACACATGGAACTTACTTAGGACTTTAGGTCAATCCCAACATCTCCCTTGGTTTGTGGGAGGTGGTTTTAATGAGATTTTGTATGCCTTTAAAAAGAAATGAGGGCTACCTAGAGAGGAATGACGAATGGAAGCTTTTAGAGAGGTTCTTAGTGATTATCAGTTGGTGGATGTAGGATATTTTAGACCATGGTTTACTTAGGAGGGGTAATCTCCCGGAAACAAATATTAGGGAGAGATTAGATAGGGGGAACAAATGAATGATGGATGGCTCTGTTTCCTAATGCAATGGTACGCCATCTCCCACGCTTTTCTAATCATTGTTCGCTTCTTATTCAATTAGAGCAAGTCGGATATAATTTTCGACCAAACTTTTTCGTTTTGAGGCATGGTGGGTGTTGGAGGAGACTTTTGAACAAGAGATTAGGAATTTATGGGAGGAGGGCGACGATTATATTCTTGTTAAGTTAGAGAGGGATTGGGCCGGCTGGGGAAATGGGCACTGAAAATTAGACAGAAAAAAGTAGGGATAAAAAAAGTTAACAAGAAAGCTTGGAGTTCTAATAGAAGGGGATAGAGATGATGATAACCTTGTGGAACTGATTGGTACTAAAGTTCAGTTAAATTTAGAGATTGATAAAGATGGATTTTCTTGGGAACAAAGGGCAAGGGTGAATTGGTTGAGGTTGGGGGATAAGAACACAACTTTTTTCCACAATTTTACCTCTCAAAGAAGGAGAGAAAATAGAATTGGTGGCTTATAAGAAGGGATGGACGATTAATGAGAGGGGAGACTGAGATGGAAGGCATTACTAGGAATTATTTTCAATCCCTTTTTGAGTCAAAGGGGATTGGTGATACGGGCCATAGTCTGTCTAGGGTAAGACAATGTATCTCTAATGAAGAAATGATTTGTTAACGAAGCAATACACAGCGAAAGAAGTCATGGAAGCATTGAATAGTATGCGTTCTACAAAGGCATCAGGGGCGGTGGCTTTCCGGCTCTCTTTTATCAAAGGTGTTGACATTTTGCTGGGAAAGATATTTCCTCTTATTGTCTGAAGGTACTAAATAAAGGAAAAATTTTAGTTCCTTTAAATGTTACAAATATTGTGTTGATTCCTAAAATTTCATGCCCAGTGAATTTAGCAAATTTTAGGCCTATTAGTTATGCACAGTTCTTTATAAAATGATTGCTAAGTGTTAGGAAATGTGTCCATATTGTAGTAAACATGTAACTATTTTTTATTTATTTAAACAATGAAGAAATAAATAAATTTAATTTCACATTTCACTATTATGTCTTTTGTATTTATATCTTTTATATTTTGCATGCATAGCAAAATTGTGACAAGCAAATTGATTGTCTAAGTTCAAACGAAAGATAAGTGGCATTGTAAGAATGTTTATATTGCGAGAAAGGCAACTTACTTCTGTAGATAATATAAATGAGTCTGTAATCACATAAAAGAATCAAAGTGAACATTTAATTCAAATACTGAGAAGGATTATTATGTCGTCTACAATTCTAATTGGGGAGATGACTAGTCTTGGCTATCGGAGCAGTTAACTCCACAAGTAGAGACATAGATGTATTCATTGGTAGAATGATACATTGGACTAGACCCAAGATGAATTAATTCTTATTCTGTTTGTGAATTAATTCACTTATGACGTTCATAGTGTGATTTGACATAAGTGGAGGCTTATGCTCTAAAGATGATCGAGCCCATAGCCGGTATGTTAGATACATGACTTGTGTATGACATGGCTTTACTAGCAATAGTGGAATTCACTGCTTAATTAAATAGTTAATGATATCCTCTCATTGGCATTGTGTAGATTGATAAATATGGAACGTGGCCATAGGTTGTTTGTTCTCAAACGAGTAATTTATCACAGTCATTTATTGACAGTGATCATAGTAATCATGAAGAAGACACAATGGTGACAATGAGATAAAATATGATTTTATTGAGTGAACGGATTTAACTTAAAGGAATCAAGGATATCATATGAGGGTAACACACACATGGTGAGGTCATTGGACAAAGTAGTTGGATGAATTGCTTTCGTAAAAAGTATATAATAAGGAGTTTTCAATCATAGTACTTCTCATGGACTGACTCCCTGATTAAGTAATTGCGAATTATCAGAACAATACTTTTAGACTTAATTGTAATCACTAGAGCCTAATTTTATATGTCCGATTGGTCCCTCTGCTAGCTTAACAAAAGCTCGACCAGACTGTAATTGAATCAGAAAAAAAATTCTACAACTTTAGGAACAATTTAATTGGGTCGATTTATTCGATGTGGAATTAAATTAGGTGGTCGTGAGAATTGTTCAACTAGAGAATTTGATTAAAAAATTTTCTTGAAAATTTAATTTGGAAAATCCAAGTGATTTTTGGAAAAATTTGTTTTAATCAAGTAAAATTAAATTAATCAAATCAATTAAAATTAATATAATATTTTTGGAAGTTAACTTTCAAGTCAGACAATTGGCCCAATGGGTAATTGAACTTGAAAATTGGACCTGAGACCGTAAATTGGGCCCAGGAGCCCAAAACTGATACCAAGATCCAAAAACTGGTCGAACCGAGCTTAGTATGTGAAACTGAGCCAACGGTCCAATCAATGGCTAGACTAGACCGATCAGGTAGTCATTGACCCAGACCGAACCGACAGTAGTCGAATCGGCTCGAGGTTCCATAAGGGTGTCGCACCTACATCACTGGATACGGCGGTGCCAGTGACTGCGATGACGGCGTCCCGGTGGCCGGCTACGATTGGTCATCAGCAGTTGAGCAGTGGAAGGGTTAAACTCATATTGAGACTCTACCAAAGAATTTGATTTTTAGATTAATTATTCCAAAAATAATATTATTTTAATAGTTTAATATTTAATTTAATTTAATGTTTATCTTGCAGATAAACATTATATTATTTTAATAAGATTTAAAATTAAATTTAATCTATTATTTATCTTGATAAATATTATATTAATTTAATATTAAAGTGATTAAGTTTAATCATAGTTGAACTCTCTAAATTCTCCCTAAATAAAAAGAGTCTTAGGTCATTATTTACATACACTTGAATTCAAGAGAAAGTTGTAAAGAGAAATTTTTTGAAGAGATTATTCCATAAAATTTCTAAAGATATTTTTCTGATTTACAACTTGACCCAAAAGTTTAGAGAATTTGTAAAATTACCAGTGGGGTAATTTTTGTGAATTTTTTTTTAATTTGAAGTAAGCCCACACTTGGTAGACGTGAGCTTGAGGATAGCAAAGAAAACTACTCAGTCGAAGCGCTCATCCTAGAATAATCGAAAAGGTACAATTTTGATTAAGTATTTATTACTTTAGATATCACAACCAATATCTTGTTTTGGGAAAGAAAATTAAACTCTATTTTCCCTAAATTTAATTGTCGCTTCATTTTTTAAACTCGTTTTTTCAACACTAAGATGGTAACCAATCGATTCCAAAAGGTGTTAGAGGATTGCATTGATAGGGCCAAGAGTGCTTTTGTGCCGGGTCATTTAATTTCTGATAATGTTTTATTGGCCTATGTGATATTACATATTTTTCGTCAAAAGAGGGTGGGGAAGAAGGGTCTTATGGCACTTAAACTCGACATGAGTAAAGCTTATAATCGAGTGGAATGAAATGTTTTGAAACAAATGATAGAACGTATAGGTTTTACTAGTAGATTGGTGGAAACCACTATGAGGTGTATCTCATCAGTCTCATACTCAGTGATTCTAAATAGGAAGGGAGAGGTTTGCACCGAGTAGGGGGCTTCGGCAAGGTGATCCTTTGAGTCCGTTTCTTTTTCTGATTTGTAGTGAAAGATTATCTACTCTTATGAGATTGACTTTTGATGAAAGACTAATTAAGGGTGCTAAGGCTAGTAGGAGGGGTCCACAAATAATGCACCCTTTATTTACGAATGATTGTGTTCTTTTTGGTAAAGCTACAAATAGAGGGGTTACTGCTATGAAACAGATTTTGAAGGAATATGAAGTTTACCCCAGTCAGTGCATTAATTATGAAAAATCCACTGTGTGTTTCAGTCCAAACGCTTCTGAAGGGGATCGGTTTCGGGTTTCATATTTGTTGGGGGTTCGTCAGTCTAATAATATAGAAAGGTACTTGGAGCTTCTAAATATGGTGGGCAGACTGAAGAGGATATTTTTCCAAGCTTTGAAGGACATGGTCAAACAAAGAATTGATAATTGGAGTACAAGGCTCTTGTCGCAAGGGGGTAAGGATGTATTTATCAAAGCAGTTTTACAAGCCATTCCAACATATACGATGTCTTATTTTTTGTTGCCTAAGTCATTATGTATTGAGTTGGAAAGAATAATAGCGCGATATTGGTGGCAGAAAGGTCATGGTAGAAAGGGTATTCATTGATGTTGTTGAGATAATGTGTTTAAGATTGCTGCCATTTAAATTTTTTCTGTTACTAATTTTGAATAATTCTCCTTGACTTTAGGAGATTAGTTTTTTTGATTTGTTTGGTATATTGTTACCATTTTTTAGCAGATTTTTAGAACCTCTTTTTTCTATTTTTAGTCTTGAATTTTCTGTATTTAAACTGTTGAGGTGCAAATCAATTAATATATTCCAGTCTTCAATTATTTTTCTACTTAAAAACTTCCCGTCTCTTCTTTTTGCTTCAAATCTCTCGATCAACCATCAAAGTTCGAGTTCTAAACACCAACAATTGGTATCAGAGCTATTTTCTTGAGGGATCTGTGAGGTTATTTGCGTGTTAAGATGGAAGGAAGATCCAATTTTTCAGTTGTTGCACCACCAGTCTTCGATGGAGACAATTACCAGATGTGGGCAATTCGCATGGAGACTTACTGGAGGCTTTGGATCTTTGGGAACCTGTAGAAGAGGATTATGAGGTTCCACCTCTTCTAGCAAATCCTACTGTGGCACAGATTAAAGCACAAAAAGAAAAGAAGATAAGGAAATCAAAGGCAAAAGCTTGCTTATTTGCAGCTGTGTCTCAAATGATTTTCACACGAATAATGTCTCTGAAATCAGCAAAGGAAATCTGGGATTACCTCAAGGCTGAATATGAAGGAGATGAGAGGATTCGTGGAATGAAAGTCCTGAATCTGATCAGAGATTTCGAGTTGCAGAAGATGAAAGAGTCTGAGTCAGTGAAAGAATATTCTGACAGACTTCTCAGCATTGCCAACAAGGTGAGATTGCTTGGTTTTGAGTTGAACGACTCTAGAATCGTGGAAAAGCTACTGGTCACTGTTCCAGAGAAGTTTGAAGCCACTATTACTACTCTGGAGAACACCAAGGACCTGTCAAAGATCTCTCTTGCAGAACTCTTGAATGCTTTACAAGCGCAAGAGCAAAGAAGATCCATGAGGCAAGAGGGAGTGATAGAAGGGGCTTTACCTGTCAAGCATCAAGACAACAACAGGTATAAAAAGAAGAAAAATTTTAAGAACCAATCGACGAGTGAAGAAAATTCATCAGACAATTATCAAAAGAGCAAAAGAGGAGGTGTCAAGAAATCCTACCCACCTTGTCACCATTGTGAGAAGAAAGGTCATCCACCATTCAAATATTGGAAAAGACCTAACACCAAATGCTCCAAATGCAATCAACTTGGACATGAAGCAGTGATTTGCAAGGTCAAAGGCCAGGTGCAAAAAGTAGATGCCTAGGTAGCTGATCAAGAAGAAGAAGATCAATTGTTCGTGGTTACTTGTTTCTCAGGCAGAGAATCAAGTGAGAGCTGATTGATTGATAGTGGGTGTACAAATCACATGACGTATGACAAGGAGCTCTTCGAGGAATTGAGAAACACTAAAGTCAAAGGAGTGAGGATTGGAAATGGTGAGTACTTGGAAGTCAAGGGAAAAGGCACAATAGCTATTACAAGCTATGAAGGTACAAAATTCATTTCAGATGTTTTATTTGTACCTAAAATTGATCAAAATCTCTTAAGTGTTGGCCAGTTGCTGGATAAAGGCTATAAAGTGCTATTTGAGAATAAGCAGTGCTTGATCAGAGATGCTAATGGCAGAGACTTGTTCAATGTCAAAATGAAGGGAAAAAGTTTTGTTCTTAATCCAATGGAAAAGGAGCAAATGGCTTTTAAATCCAGAGTTAGTGCTACTGAGACTTGGCACAAGAGACTTGGGCACTTTCACTATCAAGGATTACTTCAAATGCAGTCGAAGAAGCTAGTGGAAGGACTTACAGACATTGATGATGATCTACCTCATTGTCAAGCTTGTAAATTTGGGAAACAACATAGACAACCCTTTCCTAAACAAGCTTGGAGAGCCTCGAAGAAGTTACAGCTTGTTCATACTGATCTTTGTGGTCCTCAGAGAACGCCTTCGTTAAATGGTAACCTTTATTACATAGCCTTTATTGATGATCTAACAAGAATGTGTTGGATTTTTTTGCTGAAGCAAAAATCAGAAGTTGCTGGTGTGTTCTAGAAATTCAAAGCTAGAGTTGAGAATGAAAGTGGATGCATGATTCAGATTTTAAGATCTGATAATGGCAAGGAGTACACTTCAGAAACTTTTAATAGGTTTTGTGAAGAGGCTGGAATTGAGCATCAGCTGACGGCGCCATACACTCCACAACAAAATGGAGTTAGTGAAAGGAGGAACAGATTCATAATGGAGATGACTCGATGTATGCTTCATGAGAAAAGTCTTCCAAAAAGCTTTTGGGGAGAAGCTGCAAACACTGCTGTGTTCTTGCAAAATCGAATTTCAACAAAAGCTGTGAAGGATCAGACGCCATTTGAAGCTTGGAATGGTTACAAACCTTCTTTAAAGTTTCTTAGAGTGTTTGGCTGCCTATGTTTCACTTACATTCCACAGGTCAAGCGTGATAAGCTTGACAAAAAGGCAGAAGCTGGCATTTTTGTTGGGTATAGCACTGTATCTAAAGCTTACAGAGTCTTTCAACCACACACTGGACGTGTTATTGTGAGCAGAGATGTTTATTTTGTTGAAAATGAGCAATGGAATTGGGAAGACTCGATCAAGACGAACCAAAGGTCTAGTACACCAAATCGTTCTACAATTGGCAGCACGTTAGAAGAGCTTGAAGATGAAGGGCAAGATGTTTTGGCTGATGATACGCCTGTCAGAGGTACAAGGCTGCTCTCCGACATTTACCAAAGATGTAACATGGCTATTTGTAAGCCTGCAGGGTATCATGATGCAAAAAAAACAGTCAACATTGGATGGCTGCAATGAAGGAGGAGCTTGCGATGATCGAGAAAAACAAAACTTGGGAGTTGGTTGATCGACCTCCGGACAGAAATATAATTGGAGTTTGCAGCATCTAAACAAGGAGGAGTGTTGAGATAATGTGTTTAAGATTGCTGCCATTTAAATTTTTTCTGTTACTAATTTTGAATAATTCTCCTTGACTTTAGGAGATTAGTTTTTTGATTTGTTTGGTATATTGTTACCATTTTTTTAGCAGATTTTTAGAACCTCTTTTTTCTATTTTTAGTCTTGAATTTTCTGTATTTAAACTGTTGAGGTGCAAATCAATTAATATATTCCAGTCTTCAATTATTTTTCTACTTAAAAACTTCCCGTCTCTTCTTTTTGCTTCAAATCTCTCGATCAACCATCAAAGTTCGAGTTCTAAACACCAACAGATGTCAATGGGCAAAGTTGTGTGAGCTTAAAGAGAATGGAGGGTCGGGCTTCTGATGTTTATCTTCTTTTAATATCGCTTTGTTAGCTAAACAGGGTTAGCATCTTATTAGTAATCTGAATTCTTTATTGAGTCATGTTCTAAAAGCCAAATATTATCCGAGTTGTGATTTTTTGGAGGCAATGTTAAGGGGACTACCTTCTTTTACCTGGCTCAGTATATAGTCCACAAATAGTTTGCTTCGGGACGGCCTTGGTTGGTGAGTGGGAAGAGGAGATTGAATTTCAATCTAAGAAGATGCTTGGTTGGTTGGGGCTGAAAATTACAAAGTTTATGGGAATATTAGTGATAGTAGTTTAATTAAGATATATGATTTGATTGACCACTCTTGTAGGAATTGGAATATGGGTCTAATAAGGAGTACCCTTGAGGAGAGCATTGCTGATAAAATACTGAGAATTCCTTTGGGTTGGTTGGAACATGAGGATATAGTCGTGTGGAGAGGTGAACCTTCAGAAGCCTTCTCAATGAGGAGTGCTTATAAGCTTCTCCTTAATAGTAATTAGGATTCCCAATTTACAGTTCTTCAAAATGCCACAAAGGGCTTTTATAGGAAATTATGGAATTTAAGCTTAACTACAAAACATAAAATTACAACATGGAAAATTTCTTGGAATTTTTTGCCTACTCTAGTTAATCTTTACCACAGAAGAATCAAAGTTTAGTTAGCTTGCCCTAGATGTGGTAGGGGTCCAAAGACGATCGACCATGTGTTTCGGGACTGCCCTGTATCAAAGGAAATATGGAATAGGCTTAATATTTCATAGATTCTATCTCAATCCCAGTTTATATTAAGGAATGACTTACCTGGGTTTTTCAGAATGGTTCGAATGGCATGTGTAGGAAGACATGATGTGTGTTGTGGGTAACCTGAAATGAAAGAAACAAAGCCCTTCATGAGGGGTTTAAATTTCAGACGATGGGCAGCAGATGCCGTAGGCAAATACATTATGAAGCTGGATGGGTTAAGTAGTCATGTACTTACCAGGAAATATGCCATTTCAAAGTGGATTCCCCCCATAGATCCTTTTATACGAATAAATTTTAATGCTGCTTTTGATCCCAAAGAGTGTAGATCGGGATCGGGTGTAGTGATCAGAGATGACAGGGGGGATGTTATTATCTCAAAATCAACACTGCATGGGGGTAGTGTCCCCATTCGCCGTGGAAGCACTTGTGTGCTCTTAAGCGGCAAAATTGGGCAGGAGCATGGGAGTCAATATGGTTGAGATAGAAGGAGATTCGTTAACAGATATCAAAAAATGTATATCAGATGAAACAAGCAGATCCGAGATCGATAATGTAATTAGAGATATTCAACAAAACAAGAGTGGTTTCAAAGAAATCTGTTTTAAATATTTACCTAGATCAGCTAATCGATTGGCTTATACTATCGCATTTGAAAGTTTAAGAAGTGTAGAAGTGTAGCTAGTGGGTGCGTTGCCGAATTTCGTGGGGACTCATCGGGAAGGTGAACCAGATTGAACAAAAGCGTGATGTTCTTGAATCGGTGTAAAAGTACAAAAATGAAGATCATATGCATAAGGGGTCTGTGCTCAAGGAACTGATTCGTCTATGGAGAAAAAAAAGTGTTCTAGAAGCGAAGATGATTTGATAGGAGTTTAAATCAGGCTAGAATAATTTTTTTTCAAGGTTTCTATTTGTGTTTTCTATGCTACTTTTATTGTCGTTTGTTTTGCATGGCTTTGGGCCGTTTTTGGCTATTTTGGGCCTTTATGTTTTGTTTGTTTTATTTTTATTTTGTTAATAAAATTGTACATGAGGATCAGCTTAGTTTGATTTGGGCCAAACTTGAATTTAGTGTTTTAAATTTTAGATTGGTTACATTGGATTCTTTTTAGTATTTTAAATAATAAAGGGTAAACTATTAAAATAGCCAATTTTGTTTACTTTAGGTTATATTTTAGTCATTTATGTTTGAAATGTTACATTTGAGTCACTTACGTTAATGTGTTGTAACATTTTAGTCACTTAGCCATTAATTGTCGCTAATGGTGTAACGGTAAGTTGACGTGGCACGTTAAATTATCATTTCAAACAAAATTTTAGGCTAAATTATATAATTGGTCCCCATATTTTTTTATTTTGAGCAATTTAATTTTTTCTTTTATGTTCTTTTAACTTTTTTTTTCTTTATTTTCCATTCTCTTCTACTTCTCCTTTTGTTTTCCTCCCTTCTCCATCTCTTTTAACATAGTTTTTCTAGGTTCTCCATTTGTTAAAACTTTTTTATGTTTATGAAAAAATAAAAGGCAAAAGCTGAAACCAAAATCAAATTTGCTTTGCATAATCTCACCCCATAATTACTAATCGTAATTGTCCATCATCGCTTTAACAGACCAATTTGGATCTCTTAATGACCTACTCCACAAGCTCGCCTCACTCGAAGACCTCTTCAGCTGTGACTTATGACAGTCCACCCTCAACAAAGTTTCTCGAGATTAGGTTAGATCCAATTTTACTTTCAAAATTAGGTTATATTCAAATCGAGATTTGATTAAGAATGATTGATATTCGATTTTGAGTGAAATTCAATTTAGTAATCATGTGAAAGAAACAATGACTTGGTTTATTTGGTGGGCAAAGATTATATTTCTACACTGAAGAATATGAGAAAAGAGAAAATTAAAGGGGAAGAAGAAAAGGAAAATAAAGAAATAAAAAGAAAAAATTGAATTGTTCAAAAAAAAATAAAAGTATAGAGACTAGTTTTAACAAATGAAAAACTAGAAAAACTACGTTAAAAGAAATGGAGAAGGGATGAAAACAGAGGGAGAAGGAGAAGAGAATGAAAAAAAAGAGAAAAAAAGTGAGGAAAGTTCAAAGAACATAAAAGAAAAAATAAATTGCTCAAAACGGAAAAAATATAGAGATCAATTGTATAATTTAACCTAAAGTTTTCGTTTGAAATGATGATTTAATGTGCCACGTTAGCTTACCATTACACCGTTAACGACAATTAAAGCTTAGTGACTAAAATGTTACAACACGATAATATAAGTGACTAAAACGTAATATTTCAAATATAAGTGACTAAAATGTAACCTGAAAGAACAAAAATGACTATTTTAGTAGTTTGCCCATTAATATAATAATTTAAAATAAATTTATATTAAAATTAAAATATTTTTTATTTGTGAAATAAGTCATTTGGACAAACTTGGACAAACCGACTCAGAGTTCAAGCTTGGAATTTTTAAAATTGGGCTTTGAACACTTTTAATTTTGTCACATCCTCGTATATCTAGCTATTTTAAATAATAGTATCCTTAAAATACTTTAATTTTTAAAAATAAATTTTAGTCCTTAAGTTGAAATTTTATAATGATTGAGATATATGTGTATCTTTATTTTTCTCTAAATGCCAAGATCAGGCAAGGACTTTGGCTTCAAAATTGAAAATTTTATAATTTAGTCTCCTAAAAATGATAAAATATCAAGTCAATAAAATGTTACAATTATAGTTCAGATCCCTAATTTATATTTCAATTTTCCCTTAAATAATAAATTTATTGTTTAACCACCCTAGAAATTATAAAATTTGAAGTTATTATAATGATAAAATTACATTTTAATCCAATTATCATTTTATGCACTAGTTAAATTCAAATCGAGTTAAGTCGAATATACAATGATAGAATTGTATTTTAAATCCCTAATTTATAATTAAATTCTAATCCACAATAATAAATTTATTATTTAACCCCTCTAGAAAGGGTTTAGATTTCTTCCGGTTTTAAATCAAAGGATAAAAATTGTCTATATTTGAACCTAGTACCTTATGTTATCACAGAGTTTTCTCTATTAACTTTAGGGTAAACTACATCCAAAGTCACTAAACTATTAATAAGTTTATATTTTGGTCACACAACTTCAAATAGTTACAAAATGGTCACTAAACTAATCGAAAATTTTCATTTAAGTCATAGAGCTGTTAAAATCGTTCTTGTATGGCATTTTATGTTAGCACCACCTACACCAATCAAAAGCTCTCATTCTCGTTCTCTTCTACAGTCTAGTTTTTTTTTCATGAAACAACTTTGAATGTTATGAATATGCGAATCAAAATCCAAATAACTTTTCTTTTATCTCCAATGCCGACTATCAGATCGACTTAGACCTAAGGTATGTTCTTCTACTTGTCGATGGGTACTGACCTATTGTATCAATCGATGAATCACTGCTTGGAGCTCGCTATCTGGACTTCAAAAAGAAAAAAAACTTAATAGCCTAGTGACTTAAATAAAAACTTCTGAATTGTTCAGTGGCTTAAATGAAAACTTTTGAATAGTTCAGTGACCATTTTGTAACCTTTTGAAGTTGAGTGACTAAAACATAAACTTACTAATAGTTTAGTGATATTGGGTATAGTTTACCCTTAACTTTATTACTTTATACCACATTGTCAAGGGACTTTCTTGATGTCTAACCATATTGACCACTTTCATCCATTATGCTCTTATTGTTACGCGCAAATAATATTCCAACATGTTGTCCTTTACATTAAGGTAAACTAGATCGGTAGTCACCCAATTATTCAACTCATTCCTTTTTTGGTCACCAAATGTTAAATGGCTAACAGAAAGGTAGCTTTTAAAATTGACATAATAACAAATTTAGCCCTAAACATTTATACATTGTGCCAATTTTAGTATTGTGTTTTTAAGAATTTAGCCTTCAATATTTACACATTACATAATTTTTATCCTTTTTTACACGAAAACATTATTCAATATAGAACGTGTAAATTAGAAATAAAAACAAAAAATAAAATAAAATTTGATTATTATTAAACTAGATAATCCCCAAAGACATTGCTTTCCTTATACTTAAAATGGGTGAGAACTTGACATTTCTCAATGACAGTTGACTCATTTTTTGTTACCTTGAGCTAGTTGTCATTGATGAAGCAAATCCAAACCTAAAAAAGTAAAGTTGTTAGAATTAAAATGGTTAAAATATACCATAAGACCTTATGCTCTTCACAAATTTGAAATTTAGTCCATGTACTTTTATTTCTAGGAATTTAGTCCCTTTACTTTTCACATTTAAAAATTCAGGTCCAATTTTTAATACTACTAAAATTATTTTATTAAATTTAGGTTCATCACAACACCATTTTTTTTAGTTACATGGCTATCAAGTGAGTATTTTTTTAACAATGTTAACAATTGGACTTGAATTTTGATATCTGAAAAGTAAAGGGACTAAATTCTTGGAAATAAAAGTACAGGATCTAAGTTCCAAATCTGTGAAGAGTACATGAACTTATGTCACATGTTAACCAATTAAAATTGGGTTGAATTACAAAGTGGGTACTTCTTAATTTCGAGGAATTGAATTGGCTATTTTTCAAAATTTGGGTTGTTTTGTTTCTTCTTGTTGTTCTTCATTTCCATTGAGTCAAATGCAAGGACAATGTTGTAAAAGGACAAAGTGGCAACACTCTAATTGGTCTTATCTGCCTGTAAAAATTTTCTTTTGATGTCAGATCTAGTAATCAGTAATGCGAGTTCATCCATGTTTTTATTTGAACTCTCAAGTCCCCGAGACGTTCAACTTATCCATTCCCTGGACTCAACTAAGCTTATGGTGGCTCTGGTTCTAGAAGTTGATGATTTCAAAGGCACTTTCATATTCCTTTTAACAGTAGGTTAGTTGAACAAGTAACAAGGTTTTTTGTGTTCACAGAAGACGATAATAATGATGACAACAACAACAACAACAACAACAATAACAACAACAACAACAAGAGTTGCTCAGCTGAAACGAAATCAAACTGTTCAAGCGTGAATCTTATGAAATCTTTGAAGAGTGAATTAGTGAAAACCAAGTCATCTCAGCCATTAGTGTTCAATTCAATGATGGAGAATCGGAGTATCGAGAGAAAAGAATGAGAAAGGTGAAATTATGATCTTGGTTGTTTGAGTGTTTCTATGTTTTAGGCAAAAGGGTCACAAAGAAAGCAAAACTACAAGAAGGATCAAATTGCATAATATGTAAACATTAAGGGTTAGTTTTTCAGAATCAAGACTAAATTGACATAATTTATAATGTTGAGGGATAAAGTTGGTATTATACCACTTTTAAAAGCTACCATGTCATATTTCCATTAGCAATTTAACGACTAGTGAACAAAAAAAAAATCAAATAGTTGAAGAACTATTTTATAACTTTTTATAATTAAGCGATAAAAAAGAAATTTATTAATAGTTAAATAACTATTAATGTAAGTTACCCTTTAGCTTGTAGATGTGGTTGATAGAGAGTTAGGCCATTGTATAAGGATAAGTTTATGTTGAAAAGTGTGCACATATAAATCCACAACCAACCATGTAATTAACATCCTCCCCATGTTTTTCTTTCTTTCTTATTAAATTGTCCACCATGTCTACTGTATTTAATGGAGTTTGCCTAACTTGTATTATAGCTTCACCCACTTTGTTTAATTCCTTCAATCATATTGGTACTTAAATTTCAGTTTCAAAGTTTAATTTGATACTTGTATTTTATTTTCTAATTTAATGCTTGAGTTTTTTTGTCCTACTTAAACACCTGAATTTGATTTAATGTTCAATTTGGTAAATAGATTATCTTTTGTCTCAATGAAATGCTTATATTTTTACTAGAGCACGCGTTTCAAATATTAATTGGGTCACATGATACTATTGATCTAAATATCAAATTAAATATTGAAACCAAATCTAAGTACTGAAATTGAACATTAAAACTAAACTAAGGTATTGCTTGACAACAATATTTTATTTAATTATAACTTTTAAGTTATTTTAACTCTTAATTAAATGAAAATTTTTATTTTGACCCTTCCTACAAATAAACAATTTAATTTATAAAATTTTAAACATAAAATTTTAACTTTAAAGTGATTCACGTGGATATACTAATAGCCATTAAAGATAACTAAAAGTGGTTATGGGTCGGGTCGGATCGGTTTGGGCATGATATTAACATATTTATGTTTACCGAAGCTTGATTTGGCCCGAAATATGGGTTTAAAATTTTACCCAAACCCATTCATATTTGCAAAAAACTAACTCAAAGCCATCTTAGGTCTACCCATATTATTTTTAAAATTTTTTAAATACTTATATTATATTATATTATATTATTTTAATATTTAATATTTTTATATATTTTTTATTATTGAAAATTTTTATATAGTCATCTTAGCAATATTTTAATATTTACATTAGAATAGTATTATATATTTCGTATAGGTTTATTTTTTTAATGTGTTCTAAATTACATAATATATATAAAAATAACATAATATAAAGTATTATAAACGTAAAAATAAGTAGGGCTGGACTCGAGCCTTGAATGTTTAAACCTGAGTCTGACTTATATTTTAAATGGGCTTAATTTTTTTGCCCAAACTCATTTTTCGAACTTAATATTTTTACCAAAATCCTTCCAAATTTTAGATGGACCTTTGAGTCTCAACGTATATCTCGACCCATAAACAGGTCTAAAGATTTCTAATAACATAATTGTTGTTTTCATCGTTAGATGTTAAAAAGGGACAACTTTAATTTCTATGTTAAATAGCATTGACATTATCAAAATTTTATATGTTAAAATATAGTTGGAAATATTTATAAAAAGATAATCAGTAACTTGTATTAATGTAAATAATTATTTAAATAAATAATAAACAATAACTAACATCACTATATATTTTTTTAATTTCACAAAAAAATCAATTTCATCGTACGTACCATAGTATCCTTAGTTCGGTGCGATGAAATCCAAATGCATTTAACTTTATTACATTTAACCACATTGTCAACGGACTTCATGTCTAACCATATCCATCACTTTCATCCATCATGCTCTTATCGTTACAAGTGAATAATATTCTGACATGCTAGGATAAATAGTTAGGGTGGGTTTGGATGGGCGATTAGGTGCGGTGCGGTGCATTTAGTTTATTTTTTTGTCTCACGCTATAGTATCGCTACAGTATCTAATCTCAGCGCCACTGCTGTTTTTACACTAACCACAGGTAAATTGAAATAATAATAAATGTAACATTCAATATTTATATATTATATTAATTTTAGTCTTAATTTTTAAAAATTTAACCTACTTACGCATTACCTAAATTTTATCCTTTTACATAAAAATATTATTCAATACAGAACATGTAAATTAGAAATAAAACAAAGAAAATTCAAATTTTGTTTATTTTTAAATTATATATTCTCCAAAGATATTGCTTTCCTTATACTTCAAATAGTTGATAATTTGATATTTCTCAATGATAATTAACTCATTTTTTGTTAGCTTGAGCTAGTTACCATTGATGAAGCAAATCCAAACTTAAAAAGCTGAAGTTATTAGAATTAAAATGGTTAAAATATGCCATAAGTCTCTATACTCTTCATTTAATTTGAAATTTAGTCCATGTATTTTTATTTCCAAGAATTTAGTTTCTTTAATTTTCATATTTAAAATTCAAGTCCAATTGTTAATCTTGTTAGAATTATTTTATTAAATTTAGGTTCATTACAATATTTTTTAGTTATATGGCTACCAAGTGATTTTTTTTAGCAATATTACAATTGGACTTGAATTTTGAAATCTAAAACATAGAGGGACTAAATTCTTAGAAATAAAAGTACAAGGGCTAAATTCCAAATTTGTGAAGAGTACATGAACTTATAGCACATTTTAATTAATTAAAATTGGGTTGAATTGCAAAGTGGGTACTTCTTAATTTCAAGGAATTGAATTGGCTATTTTTCAAAATTTGGGTTGTTTTGTTTCTTCTAGTTGTTCTTCATTTCCATTGAGTCAAATGCAAAGGACAATGTTGCAAAAGGAAAAAAGTGGTAGTACTCTATTTGGTCCTATTTGCCTACACAAATTTTCTATTGATATCAGATCTAGCAATCGTAATGCGAGTTCATCCATGTTTTTATTTGAACTCTCGAGTCCCCAAGTTGTTCAACTTATCCACTCCCTGGATTCAATTAAGTTTATTGTGGCTCCGGTTCCGGAAGTTGATGACTTCAAAGGAACTTTCATCTTCCTTTTAACAACAGGTTGGTTGAACAAGTGACAAGGCTCTCTGTGTTCGCTGATGGTCACTAAACTAACTATAATTACGACAAAGGCAAGCGCACCTATTGAACAATAGTATAGCTATGGTGAGAAGGGAATATCGTATCCACGAGGAATAAAAGTACTAGTAATTACTGTTTTTCTATTATTTAGCGAATAAATTGAAGGAATTGTTTTAATCTAAATTTACTAATCTAAATTAACTAAGAACGCGACAGAGAGTGAATAGGGAAAAATAAACGAAGATAACCAATTAGATAGACAATACCCAAAAAAGAATCCACCTAGACTTCACTTATTAATCTTAATCTGAATTAAATGATTTATTCACTTGCACCTTGATCCGTAGAAATCCCTAAATTATGTTAATATCTCTTTCGAGAATAAGAATAATTGACTCTAGGTTGATTAATTGAAATATCTTTCTAATTAAAACTCCTATTGTCGCATTAACTCGATCTATGGATTCTCCTATTAGATTTGACTCTAATCTGCTAGATTTATGTCGTCCTATTTCTAAGATTGCATGCAACTCCACTCAATTATGTTAGATCTACTCTTAAACAGGGACTTTTGCTCCACTGAAATAAGCACATTAAACTTGAATCAATATCTCAGAAATATTAAAACAAGAAATAAGCATACATAATTGAGAATAAGAATCAAGTATTTATCATGTAATTCAGAAATCAAATAATAAGATCCACCATAGGTTTTATCTTCCCTAGGTATCTAGGGAATTTAGTTCATAATTTGGAATAAAACCATCTCAAAGTTAGGATAACAACAAGACATAAAGAAACCCAATAAAACTTCTAAGGAAATTGAATAGAGATCTTCAATCTTGAAGGAGATCCACTTCTGAGTTGAATCTGGTGGCTTTCTTCGAGTCTTTTCTTCTTTCTTCTCTGTGTGCCCCCTTAAGTCCTCTTCTATGTATTTATAAATTTTAGAAAGCTCAAAACCCTAAAAATTAGGTTTTTCCGCATAAAAGAGAAGCAGGGTGCGAAATCGACACGAGCTGGCACATGGGAGTGTGGCCAGCCCATGTGGCTCACACGAGCGTGTGCCCAGCCTGTGTGGAAATGCCTAGGCCATATGGATCCTAAAAATAACTTTTTTTGTCTGATTTTGGCCTGTTTTTTGCTCCTTTCACTTCTCTATGCTCGCATAAGTATAGAAACATTGATTTAAATGATTGGGAGCATCAAATTCACTAATTGACATGATAAATCATCTAAAAACGCATCATGAATGGGATTAAAAACATGTTACTTTTATGGCTTATCAAATATCCCCACACTTAAGTGTTTGCTTGTCCTCAAGCAAAATCCTCAACTCACAATTAAAAATTAATTTTTCTCAACTTATAATTGTCATCAATAATGTTTTGTCATAATTTACAAATAATCATACGTTGATAATTCAACTAAAAGAGCACTAAAGATTCAAACAATCCAAGTCGAACATTTTTAAAGCATAAAAACATAAGCATTTCCCCTTATTTAAGTAATTACCTTTTATTCAAAATTGACAAGAATCGATATCCTCACTAAAGATTCACTCAAATCACTCAAAGTGTTTAAGGTTCAAAAATAAGCACTCAATAGTCAAACATGAAAAGTCATTACAATAGGCTTGCATGAAAATCAAATCTCCACCACTATAAAATGAGATGATACACCAATCAAAAGGTCTTTAAGCAATTGTAATGTGGCTTAGGTTAAAGGTGTGGAGAAAAGCTGAAAAAGATGGTTAAAATCGAGATCGAATTGATAAATTACCAAACTAGAAAAGTAAACAAATGTTGAATTAAAAACAATTACATCAATAGAAAACTATTCAAGAAAAACATGAGCTTCTTCTCAAAATATGAATTTAACTGTTCAAGCTCAATTAACAAAGAATTAAATAATAATCAATAAATATGTATATATATTATATTTTTTTCAAATAATAAGAAATAATTCAGCAACTTAAACAAATGGCTTAATCAGGCAATTAACCAAATCAAATCTCGATAAAAATGGACAATGAAACGAGAAAAATTATCAATGAACAAAAAATGAGTTATGGTTTAACATTAATGGGTAAATTAATAAACGGTGTGTTAGGCTCAAAAGGGGTTCACTAAGGGTTACTTATGTAGGTAGGCTTTTTATGGGATAAATGGGTTAAAACCTAAGTGCCTTTATCATCTCAGTATATCAAATCAAAGGTGTGGTCTTGACATGTATCATCAAAGCAAGTTCTAGAGTAACAAATCAATAATAACACACTCATAACCAAAAATAAAAATGAGCAAGAAAAATGTATGCTCTAAAGGCTTAAAATCTCAGGAAAAAAATTATGGTTTTTGATGTCAATCTTGCAAATCTCAAACTTCAAGGTAATACCTCAATTCAGGGAAACAATCTAAAAATTTTAAATTCTAAAAATAGACTTATCATGCTTGATTCTCTCATGTCTTAAAGTTTAAAACAACCAATTTCAATACTAGGAACAATGAACAATAATAATAGACACAGTGAGCAAGTAATTCAAAATAATAAACTAAGAATGAAGCATAATAATATTGGCAATCAAAGACTAAACAGGAGCATAAAAAACAAAGAATGGATGAAATAAAATAAACAGAAGGGTAGTAAGAAGCCAAAGAAATAGATAATAAACAAGAAATAAATAAAAGAAAATAACTAATAATAAATAAATAGAGAAATAAATAAAGAAAGGAGGGCAAATGGTGGTAAGGGATGACTGGAGTAACGACGGTGGTGGTGGTGCAGTGCAGGGTAGGCTGTGGGCCGGCAAGCGATAGATGTGATCTTGGTGGTGTGCGTGGTGTGGTGTGGTGGGGGAAGAAAGTGTTGCGAGAAGAGAAAAAGAAGAGAAGTGAGAGAATGAATGGGAGGAAAGAAGGAAAGAAACGGGAGAGGAAAGGAGGGGAATGGTGGCTCGGTGGGGGCGTACGGCTGGTGGTCGTATGGTTACTCGAGGGGGTGGTTAGGAAGGGGCGGCGGCTAGGGATGTGGAGGTTTGGAGAAGAAGACAAAAGAGAAAAATAAGAGGCATTAGGGATCTAAAGGGGGACACGGTCGTGTAAGGCTCTCTGTGTTCGTAGAAGACAATTGTAACGCCCCAAAATTTTAATTTTGAGTATTGTGAATATGTGACACAAAATATCTGTCAGCTCTAGTGGTTATGTGTTCTAGGAGTATTTGGGAGGTCCCAAGTTCAAGCTTTCGCTTGGGCAAATTTTGGTATTTTGAATGAATTAGGCCTTACTCTTGTTCAGTAGGCTTTTATTTGATTGTTGGGTAAATTATATTAGAATGGGCTTGCTGGTCTGGTGATTAAATGGTGTGTTATTATGGTGGAGGTCTTGTGTTTGAATCCTTATGCAGACAAGGGTTTTTTTTTTTGCTCAGATTTCGGGATAAAATTGTGTAATAGGGAGATTTTGAGCAGTGGATGTGTAGTGGGAATTAGGGGAGAAGATTAAGGGATTTCGGGGGTTATCGAGATTTTTTTTCCCATAACCGAATTTTGATTCTCTTTTCAAAAAAAAAATTTCCGTCTATTCTTCTCCCTCTCCTCTTGTTGAAATTCTTTGAGTTTTTCCATCTTTCTCTTCTTTTTCTTTTTCTTGATTTTTCCCTAATCTATTTATTTTCCTTCGTTTTCGCACGTGGTTAGTGCTCGCTTAGTTTCAGTAAGTGTTTCTCTTCGTTTCTATCATGAATCTCTTAACGACTAAAGTGGTAATATTTTTTCTCTGCAATTTGGGTGTAAGGGGAGGCTCGGACTGGTGAATTCAGTGTTCTCGTCTTAACAATAGTTAAACGGAGGGTTATCGTTGGTGGTAAGTTGGGTTTCTATTCGTTCTTGGTTGTCAATTCACTTGTAACTCCATTAAATTGATGTTGGGTATCTTGATTATAGGCTTTGGAGTGCTCGGGGACTATTTTAACATCAAACAAAACCAGGTGTGTACCCGAAACGCAAAAAAAAAGGGATTCGACGAAAAGCTGAAATTGCTTGCTGTTTGGACAGCAGCAGTAGGATAACTGTGAAAAATCACCATAAATTGTGGAAATCGAATTAGAGGATTAAAAAATATGGAATTAAATATTATTGAGTCTAGTTTCTCATAAAAGAAACGGTGTAAGTAATGGAATTGTAAATCGTGAGGTATAATAAACTTTGTGAGACAAGGTCAGATTGAATTCGGGTTCCCCTGTTTTGACTTTGGGAAAATCATCAAAAATTGGAGAAAAATAATTAGGGGTTAAAATTTGCATGCTTAAATTATTAATGAGTCTATTTTTAATAGAAACAAATGGAAACATCATTCAAATTTTTCACTAAGAGATAATTAATTTTTAGCAAAGAAACGACGAAGCTATCAGACAGCAGAACAAGGGTAAGTTTGAAGATTTTACTGTACTTATTAGTTGAACCAAAAATTTTGAAAATTTTATGGTAGAAAGGTATTTGAGTCTAGTTTCAAAGATATCAAGCGGATCTTAATTCAGAATTCTGTAGCTCAAGATATAAATAATTTAGTAATAGTGACTCAAGTAGACAATTTTGAAGGAACATATAAGTAAATAATGAAAATATATATGAATAATTAACTAGCACGATTTACATTAAAAATGGATCACGTGGCCAAGGTCAATTTGGGCCGAGTGGGCCACATGGGCGTGTGAGCCCATTTTTTTGAAAAGTTCTATAAGGTTGCACGGGTCGCCCAAGTCGACTGTGGACCTACTATAGGGTCGGTAAGCTTTACTTAGACCCCTATATGTGTGATCTGTCTGTCTGATTTCTATACCGAGCATGACTTATGATATTTAAATGTATGTACTATTAATTGCATAATGGCATGACATATTTTGTATGTTGCATTGCATCAATGTGGGTTGATGATATTTGGAGGAAGTGTCTGAAAGGCTATTAAGCCTGTTATCTGGCAGCTCAGCTGCAACCTTCTGATTATGTGCCGCATTTCGGTACAGCATGGTGTGTAGGGATGAGTGGGTTGATTTAATCTCCACATAGTGTGTAGGGTTAGACGGAGATGATGTGTAGAGGCTGGTGGGTTGGATTCTGATTTACTGTATCTCCATTCTGTATCTGATATGGGACAAGGCCCTAATGTATTTCTGAGACTGTATCTGAATGGGCTAAGGCCCAAACTGATTTTGTAATGGGCATGGGCCCCAGATTGTATCTAACTGAATTTTGTTGATTATCTGTATGCATGTTTTCTGTGGGGATTACACACTGAGTTTGCGAAAACTCACCCTTTCTCTGTTTAATCTATACAGGTAATCCCCAAACTTGACGGGTAGGTGCAGTGGAGGACTCGACGGTGGCCACAAGTAAATTTTAGATTATTTTCCGTTAATGTCTAGAATTTATTACTTATTTGGGTTTTTGATGTATCTTCTGGATTATGGACTGGTTGGCTTTAAATTTGGGACTTTATACTATTTTTTATAGATTTTTTTTAAAACTGCAACTCCACAAAACACGGTTTTTTTCTAAAAACTAAGGTTTTTTGTAAATAAAAATGATTTTCCCTAAATTAATTGGTTTCTGCTAAGAGACAAGTTTTAAATAAAATCAACTAGTTTTTTTTCGATTTAAATAAAAGCTAACTTACTGTAACAGTTTTTAAACTCGACAATCTTGTCTTCAAATCCCTTTCCATGTGACATCGCCAAATTTGATCATAACGTCTAGGCCGGGTTTGGGGTGTTACAATAATAATAAAAATGACAATAATAATAAGAGCTGCTCAACTCAACCGAAATCGAACTGTTCAAGCATGAATCTTATGAAATCGTTGAAGAGTGAATCAGTGAAAACCAAGTCATCTCAACCATTAGTATTCAATCCAGTGATGGAAAATCGAAGTATTGAGAGAAAAGAGTGAGAAAAGGTGAAAAATATGATCTTGGTTGTTTGGGTGTTTCTATTTTTTAGGCAAAAGGGTCGCAGAAAGCAAAACTACAAAAATGATCAAATTACACAATATGTAAACATTAAGTGTTAGTTTTTTAGAATTAAGACTAAATTGACATAATTTATAGTGTTGAGGGTTAAAGTTGCTATTATAACACTTTTAAAAGCTGCCATGTTATATTTCCATTAGCTATTTAATGACTGGTGAACCAAAAAAATAGAGTTAAATAACCATTTTGTAACATTGTATATTTAAGTGACCAAAAAAGAAATTTACTAATAGTTGAATGGGTATTAATGTAATTTACCCTTTAACTTGTAGATGCAGTTGATAGAGTTAGACCGTTGTATAAAGATAAGCTTATGTTGAAAATTTGATACCTGAGTTTTCTTTTTGTCTCAATGAAGAGCCTATATTTTTTACTAGAGCACATGTTTCAAATATTAATTGGGTCTTGGGTCACATGACATTATTGGACTAGATATCAAATTAAATATTGAAACCAAACCCAAATACGAAATTGAACATTAAAACTAAACTAAGGTACTGAATGGTACATCAAAATGCTCGACAACAATATCAAGAGCAAGTAATATATTTGATTTCCTTGATTAAATGAAATTTTATTTAATTTTAGCTTTAAGTTATTTTAGCATTTAATTAAATGGAAATTTTTATTTTAACCCTTCCTATAAATTAACAATTTAATTTATGTAATTTTAACTTTAAACTTGTTGATATAAGATTTGGTGATGGACCTACATGTGATTAGAGGTGCTCATGGCTGGGTTGGGCCTAGGCATAATATTAATATACTTAATGTTTGTTCAAGCTCGATCCGACTCAAAATATGGGTCTAAAATTTTACCCAAATTCTAATGACTCAAAATACTAAGAGCCATTAGAGATATCTAATGACATAATTATCTTTTTTATCCTTAGATATTAATGGAACCAACGGTAGAGCCTAGTAGAGGCCCGAGGGGGCCATGGTCTCCCAAGGTTTAAATTTTTTTACAATTTAGCCCTTTGTAGATATACCATGACCCTCCCAAAAATATAAGTAGGCCCCTTAAGGTTTAAGATTTTTGCAATTTCCCCCTTTATAGATTGTCATGTTAGAATACTATTTTTAAAAAAAAATAGATTGTTTATATGTTTAATTCAATTGTTACGTTTGGAATACTGCTTCTTTTGAACCAATTGTTTATATATTTAAATCGATTGTTACGTAGCACATCTAATTTCAGCTTGTCCCCCTACAATTAACATCCTAGCTCCGCCACTGAAGGTAACAACTTTAATTTCTATGTTAAATACCATTGAGATTATCAAAATTTTATATGTTTATTAATGTAAATAATTATTTAAATAAATAATAAACAACAACTAATATCACTATATATAGTTTAAATTTCACAAAAAATCAAATTCACCGTCCGTATAAAAGAATCCTTAGTTGGGCGCGATGAAATCCAAATGCACTTTCTAAAGCATAGAGTTGTTGGAAAGGAATCCAGTGCTGGTTACAAATGAGGTTAGCCATCCATTTGCGAAAATTCCTGCACACATTTTTAAAATAATATTTATCTCTCAATAGTATTCACGTTTAACAAAATATTCTCCATTTATAAACTTGGGGTCAACAACAAGTGAGATTTAAATATTCAAGCAATTTCAGTCCAAATAACACAATTTGCCCCAAAGCTTAACAATCATAGTTCCCACTTGCTATTTTTAAAAAAAAAATTAATTTTCTTTTTCTTTTTTATGTAGTTATTATTTTAATTTCAGTTGTTATGTTTAATAATTTCATTACTTAAAAAAAGAATTATTCTCGTAATAGAGTAGAGATAAGATTGTTACCACGGGTTTGAGGAGAAATCATTTTATGAACCATTCACACCATATTATTTATGGTCCCTTTCCAATTATTCAATAACATTTCAACAAATTTTTTCATACCGTTGTTATATAATTTTGGTTATTTTTTACCATGAATCCCGAACCCCCAACCTTGAACTCTGAACTCTAAACCCAAACCTCAAACCTCAAACCTTACATCATGGTTTGGGTTTAGAGTTCAAGGTTCGATGTTCAAAATTTAGGGATCAAGATGCAAGGTTTTAAGTTTAGGGTTTAAGGTTTAAGATTTAAGATTTAGGGTTTGAGGTTTAATGTTCAATGTTCAATGTTTCAAGTTTAGGGTCTGGTGTTCGGGGTTCAGGTTAAAAAATTACTAAAATTATGTATCGATGACAAGGAAAAATTATTGAAATGTCATTAAATAATGGGAAAAAATTATGAATAATATGGTGAGAAGGGTCCATAAAATAATTTATCATATCCAAAGTAATGTATCATTATTGATTGGTATGCACAGTTTTATCTTAAAATTATAATGTATTTTAATTTTTAACGATTTTTAAACTAATATTTAATATTTGTTTATCTTAATATTTTGTACACCTACATTTAAAGTATATACATAATCATAACTAAATAAAACTTTAGAGATTGTAATTATATAATTAAATTACGTTTGTGTATATATATAATTGAAAAAGCTAAAAAGTTAAATATTATACTAAGACACTATATTGATTTTAATTATGCGGTGATTCAAATTATTATCGATATATGTTTGACATAAATTTAAACTATGTTACCTTTACTCTTAATATTGTATTAAAAATACTCAAATATAATGATGAAAATGATATAAAATGAGATGATTTTTTTGCTTACCCGACCCTAATTGAGTTTCATTTGTAAATACTCTAAACTTATAGTTTCGAATTTTATTTAATACATTAGCACCCATACCAAAATGATTTTTTTATCAACTTTGCCTCTACTCAATCTAATTTTTTATAAATCATGTAATTCTAGAATCATTTAAAAAAGAGGAAGAAGAAGGTGTACTAACAATGGGATGTTTGGCAAACATAGTTATGGATTTTTTTTCAACTGATTTGGACACAAATAGAAAATTGGGTAGTCAAACCCTCTAATTATAGTATTTGGTTAATGGAGATTTGCAAGAGTTTGTTAAGCTAAAACCTCCAAAACAAAATAACGCAGGAATGTGTAACTCTGTTCACAACTGATTGAGAATGAGATATGTGGAATGACATATCTAACTATGCTTGCTCTAAATTTTCTTGAATATTTATGTATTCTTAATTTATTTTCAATTTACTTGTGGAAAATGATTTGTTATGCAACTTGACAAATTTATTCAGAGTATGACATAATTATCACTAATTTACATACTAAGAACATTACATAATTATCACTAAGAGTATAGTTTACAATTATATCGATACACTATTAATATTCATCAATTTCCACAAGGTTAATATTTGCAAATTAAGGAACTTAAGAAATATGTTTTTTTAATTTTAAAATATTCACTAATTAATTTTCGTAATGGATGTTTTAATTTCTTGGTAATAGTATTTTATTTCAATAATTTCACCCATCAAGTATTATAAACAAATAAATACTTAATAATAGAAACGGCAATGCCTTTATTTATCATTTTACACATGTCAGCTTTCAATTATCACTAAATTTTATCAAAATTTTTAAATAAACAATTAAATAGAATCAGTTAATCAAATCAATTAATTAAATTAACTATCAGCGGATATATGTTACAAAATCTTTCAAAAATAAGAAATTAAAAAAATAAAAATAAAAATAAAAGGGGTACCGACAACCGTGGGTCATTGCTTTGAAGTTTAGAAAACAATGGTGATAGATAGATATGGCATATCCATCATATCGATATCCGCCCCAATTTCATCGTCGTCTTCATCCGTTCTTTAGAAAAATAAACACTAAAGTATTCATAGTTGATGAAAGCCCCTTAGCCGCTGACTGTGACACTGCCCCACCATCACCATCCCATCATTTTCACTTTTTTAATTATGCCCCTTAGCCTCTCTTTTTTTTAAATTCCTTCATCCTTTTCTTCTACCTCACTTCTTTTCATCTAAAGTTCACCAAGCTTGGTTTCCATCATTCACGTCATGAGCTTTAGTAACCAATCTTAGATCTTTGCTTTGCTTTCACTTGTTCTTCTTGTATATAAAAACCCATCACCTCATCACCTTACACTAGATTTGACTTGAAAATCCCAAAGCAATGGTTCCATCTTCATCGTCATTATCGTCTCCGATTGTTTACGCTTTGACCCTTTTCGTTTCTTTGTCCTTTCTTTTACTCTTTGCCCCTCAAATCCTTCCTCTCGGGAAACACCGGCAAGTTCCGATCTCTGCCCAGGATGAACTCGACGATCTCCATCTCTTCCGTGAAGCTATCACGGCGGCATCATCTCGTGGTGGCTCTTCCAAGGTTTCCCATCTGGGTACTATTAACCCCAAGCCCAAAATCGCTTTCCTTTTCCTCACAAACTCGGATCTCGTGTTCGCCCCTTTATGGGAACGTTTCTTTGAATCGAACGATGGTCTCTTCAATGTCTACATCCATGCCGATCCATCTACCAAGCTAAACCCCCTACAGTGGTCAATAAAAGCCAACTTCATCGCTTCCAGAAGAACAGCACGCGCCTCCCCGACGCTAATCTCCGCCGCCCGGAGACTCCTCGCCAACGCCATCATCGACGATCCGTTCAATTTGTACTTTGCACTGGTGTCCCAACACTGTATCCCTCTCCATTCCTTTAAATACGTTTACACTTCCCTCCTCGGCAACCCATCATCGGCAACCAAAGCCTTTTTGACTCCACGTTCGCACCAAAGCTACATCGAGATCTTATCCGATGCGCCGTATCTGCACAACCGGTACGTTGCTCGTGGCGACGGCATGATGGTACCCGAAATACCGTACGATGAATTCAGGGTCGGGTCCCAGTTCTTCGTGCTTGCCAAACGACATGCTTTGCTTGTGCTAAAAGAAAGGAAACTATGGAAAAAATTCAAGCTCCCTTGCTTAGATTTAGAATCTTGCTACCCTGAAGAACACTATTTCCCCACATTGTTATCAATGGAGGATCCTAAAGGAAGCAGCCATTACACATTGACGAGAGTGAATTGGACTGACAGTGTCGATGGTCATCCCCATACATACCATTCGCTGGAGATTTCGCCGGAGCTCATTCACACATTGAGGGAATCCAATTCGAGTTATTCATATTTTTTCGCTCGGAAATTCTCACCGGATTGCTTGAAACCATTGATGGGTATCGCCAAGGACGTCATTTTCAGAGATTGAACTGAATTTGGTAAGCTTCCTTAATCAATTTCAATACTTGCAAAAGATGGTTTTTCATTTGACTGAGTTAACTCGTTAGAGACTGAGTTGAATTTTGAGAGTCCAATTGATTTCCGTTTCTGGTCGTAGTGATATGGTTTGGTTGGTAAGTTAACAAGTCTCCACAATTTCAGGCTATAATTGCAAATGGGTGTTCATTAAAGTCAGTAAAATAACAGCTTACCATTTACTTTGATTCGGTTCGAATCGGATCAATTTCGAATATTAAGGATAATTTAAGGTTTTCTATTATTATAATTTTATCAGTCGAGTTATTAGTTTAATAAAATGAAATCTTGTAAATAGTTTTAGTGGTTCAGGCTTTATTTGTTGAAGTAACCTCAAAGTAGGTACAAGACAAAGACAATTTCAAAGGTGCAAATTTGTCTTGAACTCTGAATACAGAGTTTAATATATTTTTTTCAGGGGATGGAGGAGTGGATGGATAGTGTTTGTAATTAATTCTAATTTAAGCTATAATCTAAGTTTATCTTGGAATGATTGATGCCAACATTTTTGTGTATGGTTTAATAAAAAAGGTTGATGTTCACATGAATCAGTCAACAGCTAATGCAATTTGTTTGTTATTAAATAGATTGTGTTCCCTAAATCTGATTAAAAGAATAATATAAAAAAAAGGGGTACTGATGTCATGTGATTGGTTTCAGCAGGTGAGGTTGAAGAACATGGAAGGCTTTGGACTTTGAGAAACAAAGTTGGTGGTCTTTGTGTTCTTTTGTAAATAAATTGTTTTTTTATATATATAAAAAAATGGGTTTTTTGTTTTTGGTCTTAGGTTTAGTTTGAATAGATAATAGGTTTATTTTCAATAAAGTTAAAAATAGTGATGATAGTGAAATTAATTATTGTAATTGTGAGATAAAATATTTCACTATATTACAGCTATCGTCCATCTAAACAAAGTCTTAAATAGAATTTTATTGGAAAGATGGGAAGGTAAAGGGGGCCAAAGAGTGGAGTTAATGGAGGGAAGCAAAGAGTAAGGTTTAAGTAAACATTGCTTCTTGATTTTGTGGTGTGTGGGTGTAGTTATGAAGATCTCCCATTTGCCCTTTTCCTTTTCCATATAGGCAAAAGCCTCTTAAATTGTAATTATGTATGTATCTTATCCATGCTTGAGAGTTGAGAATGAAATTTCTCTTTCATTTTCTTTTCTTTTCCCTTTTCTTAAATAAAAAGTTATGAAAATTGAACACCCACTTATATAATAATAACTCTGAAATGTTTTGTTATATCAATAAATGATTAGAAGAAGTGGAAGTAAATTTTTTCTCCAATATTTAGAACAAGTTTAAAACTTGAATTCATTATTGATGGAGGAGTTTTACTTAAATACCACTTCGATCTAAAACGAATTAAGATATTGGTTATACCAAAAAGAAAATATTACATGGGTTTGGTCGGTTCTCTTGTTGGGGATTTTATGTATGATATTAATGGTATGAATGGTTGTCTAAACCAAATTAGGGCATTTCAAATTTTGCTTAAATATTTGTATTTTTATAAATGGTTAACTCAAATTTGTTTAAATCTCTTTATATATATAAATATTACTTTTATTTAATATTAAATAATTTTATATATAATCATTTCTTTTACTATTCTTATATATATTTTATTAAATATAAAAAGTTAACATTATTTTTTAAATATAAAAAAACTTAACATTATTTTATTTAAACACATTAGGAACTTAGCAGAATCTTGTACCCGATTCTAAACAAGGAACACATGTTGATAGAAGCTCTTATACATCAAGGTAATGATGTTCCTATTCCTGAATCACCAGTTATTGTTGAAGGTATTGCTGAAAAAGTTTTCTTTGAACAAATTCATGAGGGGAATCAAGAAGTTGAACCTGAGGTAGAGGGTACCTCAGTTGCAACTGGCCTTGCCGCTTGGAGAAGAACTAGGGCTGATGTTACTGAAGAAATAGAGTCTTCTTGTGCTTCAAAGAAGAATGTAGGAAAAAGGCAAGGAGCCACTATTTCTTGATGCTCCTAAAAAACAACATTGAAGAGGAAGTTGTCTGAATCAGAAGATGAGAAAGAAATCGACATTGAAGACTATGATCCAATTTTTGAAATTACTACTCAGATGCCGAGTGTTCACACTAAGAGGCCAAATGTACCTTCTTCTTCAAAGAAGAGTTCCTGAGATGCTTTAAAAGGCTGCCAGTGAAGCAAGGTTTGAGCTTATTCAACCAAAAAGGAAGTTTCTCAATCTTACATATGCCAAACGGATGAAGGTAATGACTAAAAAAGGGTTGGTTCCCTAGAGAAACCTTGAAGAAAAAGGCTTCTATGAGACAAACTACTTTTCTTTGTGAGGTACATAAAAACTTATATTAGGAATGTAGTTTAGTGTTCTATGCTAACCTGAAGAAATCTATTAAGGATTCATCTCACAAGCACCACATTAGGGTCTTTGTATGAGGTCACTTTTTCACCTTCAATCCTGGTATAATTAGTGACTTTCTCTATCATCAATGCATGGATGCTGTTCCATTGAAGGAACTGTACTATAATGAACTTACTGTATTGCTAACCAACAATGTAAGGACTGCATATCTTAAAGGACAAGATTTCAAGGCTTCTGAGCTTACTCCTACTTACACTGCTCTTCATGCCATTGCCACCAAAAATTGGCTTACAATTAGCCAACGAAATGTGGTCACTAAAATGATGGTCATGTTTTAGCATAAGATTGTCACATTCACCCCATTTGATTTTGGGTCAGATGATCTTTGATGAGATTACAAAGCATGCTAAAATGAAGAATGCAAGTCTTTCTCTACCTTTTTCCTTTTTTAATCTTCTAGATCCTTATGCAACAAAAGCCTTAGGTTATAACTAAGGCTGAAGATGAACCTATGCTATCCGAGTTGAAGTTTTCTTTCAAGTGGAAAATTGGACAAAAAATGCCACAGTAAATGCCGAGAAAGCTGTAAATGAGAATGAAGATGATGCTGAGTCTGCCACAGACCCAACTGCAATTGTCTCCACAATTGCCAAACCTTCCCAGGCTGCTCAGAACAGATTAATGCAACACCTGGATGAGGAGTTTGCCTGTCTGGATAAAAGCATCCAATGCCTAGAGAATCATTAGAGGGTGCTTCATCGCCAAATGACTAGAGCTCAACGCTATAAACTGGATCTCCTTGCCCAACAAAAATAATTACTTTGGTAGTTTTTGAATAAAAAAAATGGGGGAGAGGAGAGCAACAAGGGGAGTGAATTGATTTTTTTTCTACTGTTGATTGATATTATGATGTATGTTGGTGTTGCTTTTGATAATACAGAACCTGTGGAATTTGGAGGATGATTTTTCTTTATCTTGTTTTTTAATTATTAATGGTTTGATACTTATTTATAATCACAGTTAAATTGAATATCCTTGCTTGAATGACTACTAAAAGTTTTTGTTCAAAAATTACTAGAGAGGAAGATTATCAGTGATGAACTGACACTAACATAAAACTTGACCTGACCTGCACAGTTTGGACCTTTGTTTGATGGCTTGTTAGCATCCCCTTATTGAAGCAAACAACGGAACGATTGGATTGAAGATTTTTAATATAATCCAAGTTTCTTTGTATAAAACATCGGATCTCAAATGAGAGTTTGACATTTGAGACATTATAAGGATGATTATTGAAGAGTGGCTATTTTAGTGAAATATGTTATTGTAATTAATTGTAACATATTACTCTTATATAAGAATTGTTTTATTAAGAGCAAAATTTCAAGTAAACTAAATTGAGTAAATGAGATTATATCTAAGCTTTTGGATGAAAAATTTTAGAGTGAGAGTGATCATGTTTAGAGTATGGGGATGAGATTGGCATTTGGTAAGTGAATGAGGCTTAAATTATAACTTGTACTCGTTGATTAACTCTTTACGCAAAGCTTCATAGATGTAGGAGGTTTCTGAACTATATAAACAAACCTTTGGTATCCATATTTATTTTTCCTGTAAGAGTGACTTAGTCCGGTTGTAGCTTAACATATATCTAGACATAAATTTGATAGGACAAAATCAACAATCTAACCAAGTATTATCAACTGTTATTGATATGTCTTCTATAATTATTTGATAGGTGGAGTTTTTTTAACTCGATAAACAAGGTTAAAATATAATCATATTGTATTTGATTAATATTTAGAAAAATATAAATTGACGATTTCTTAATTCCGTTTGTGAAGTTAAAAGATTTGTCTTGTCAATATATCAAATAATAATATATTATAAACTTTATTGATACTTGAGAAGTGCATAAATTCCAATTTAATTGTGATAATTTTCCTTTTGAATTGTGCTATTTAAGTTCTTAATTCTTTTATATTGACTTCTATTTGATCTTAATGGAGTAGGAGAAAGAATCGGAGAAAAATAAGCTTAAAAATTAATTTTGATAAGTTTTACGATTTAAACTTTTAACTTGACACCACTTTAATATTTTGGCCTTGAGCTACAAAATTTCGATTTGAGCTCATAATATACTATTTCGTAGAGAATTGAAAGATCTAACTTGACTTATTTCAAGGCTTGAGGCAAAATCAAGAAAATGCCCAAACACGGCTTAGAAGTTCACAACACAAATCTACCAAAAACTTTAAAAATTGCTTTAATTTATTAAGGGCACTTTTATTTTTTCTTCATTATATGAATTTTGCCAGATAAATACATAGTTTTAGATTTAAAATTAGATATAGCTACATTTAGTATTTTTTTTACGTTTATTTTTCTCTGAGTTGTTAAATTCTTTTTAGTCAGAGAGATTTTGACGTTTTGTTTCTAAAAGCTTGTGAGATCTAATTTATTTTTAATATTTTTTATTATTCTGTATTTTCATTTCTTTTGATTTAATTACAAATATTTTGGTTTGTTGAATAATGGATCTGTATTTGATAACTTAGCATATTTGTCTTCTTAATTAGAATTGTTTAATTACTCTAATAGTTGTGTTGAATAGCATGATTGAGTATAAGCTACACATTTAATCAATGGTGTTAATATTGGTTATCGAGAAGGTAAGAAGAGATTGGTTGCTAGGCGTTTGTTAGTAACTATAACCAATTTATCATAAAATATTGAAATTTATCTTTACATTGATGATTAAACCCATGAATCAAAATTGGAATTTTGTCTTTAACTAGATTCTCATTATATTGATTTTATTAAATTTTATTTTCCGATCTTTACTTTACATAGTTTTAAACTAGTTTTGTATCCATGCGATGCACGAGTTGATTGTGTGTATTAATTAAAAAATATTATATTGAATTATTAAAAATTGTAAATTTTTTATAATATTTCATAAATATTATTATTGAAAAGTAAAAATAATATAGATATTAACTTTTATGATGATGATAGTTTAAATTATAAACAATATAAATTAAGATAAAAATTTTAATATTTAAAATAAACTTGAATAATTTGATATTACTCCCAATTATGATTTCAGTTGTACTCTTTAAAAAGAGTTAGAATATAATTTAAAATTAAAAGTGAAAAAAAACTGTGTAAATTAAATTATTAAACAAATATTATGTAATGAAAAATGTGTAGAAAAAATTAGGCTTCTTTAAAAGAAGAAGAAAACACAATTGATAAGTAAATTAATTAATTAATATGAATGATTTCAATAATATCTTTAATATCTTTCTCATTTATCTATTAAAGAAAAATATTTAATATATATTATATATGAAATTCAATTTTCAATAATTAAAAAAAGTGTACTAATGAAATAGTGAAATTTAAATTTTAGGAATTTGATGTATATATTTATATTTTTCAATAATGGATATTAAAATCATATATAATAACTTAATATTAAGAATAAATTAAAATTGGATTAAAGGTGAATGCATTTTTTTTTTGTGTGTGTAATCTATGATTAAATTCAAAATGAAGTTAAAAAAAATTTGGAGAGTCAAAATTAAGTTGTATATTTTTATGATAGTAAAATGTAATTTTATTATTTTAATAGCCTATTTTTTATATAAATTTTAAAGGATTAAATCAAATATTTATCATTTTAGGGGTCAATGTGCATTTTTGTCATTACTAGTTTAAAATTTTATAAATTATTGTAATACCCAATTTTAGCCCGGGCTCACACATGGAAACATAATTGTTGAGGATATGCAGTTTTAGATATGATATGCAATCTTAGATATGATATATGCAATCTTAGAAGATATGATTTTGTAATCTTAGAGATTTAATTTGTAGATACCCTTTAATCTTAGTCGTTGATGTAATTGATCTGTACCGTTGGATTTGGGGAGACTCAACTATAAATAGAAGCCTCTCACTTCATTGTAAGGGAGGAGGGAAAAAAAAAGCTATTATTTTTGCAACACAGAGAGTTCAAATAGAGGGAGATAAAAAATTTTTAATACAGAAGGTTATTTTTTTATTTGGTATTCTTCATTTGTAGTTTTGTTTTTTTTATTTTTATTTACTTATTCCGCTTAAAAATACGAAGAAAAGAAAGGAGGAAAGGGATTTTACCTTTTTTTCGGCAAAATCGTCGGATGGTTGCCATCTCCGTCGTGATCGGAGTGTTGGCATAGGCGAACGGCGGCACAAAATGGGTCAAGAAGAAACCCTAGTAGAGAGCATTTGTTTTTTTTTTTGCTTTTTTTATTTTTTTCCTTTCTACTGCGAATATTTTTTTTAAAGGGAGAAAATTGTTTTAAAACCTAAGGGCAAAACGACACCGTTCAGGTTTGGGGTGGGTCCACGCGTCGACCCGACCCGCAGGTTGGGTCCGCACGTTTTCACCCTAAATGGGTAATTTGCGCGATTGCCCCTCGGTGTGTTCACATTTTTCAAAAATGCTCAAATACATATATATTTTTAACACATATTTTAATCTATATATTTTTTTATATTTTTCTTTATTTTCATAAATGCATTATATTTATATAAATTTTATAATTCAAAATTTCACATGTAAATCTTGTGCTTGTTTTTTCTTCCTCATAACTTCAATAAATATATTTTGTACCATTTTTCTCTTTATATTTTTGTTTATTTCCTTCTTTTGTTTATCAATTTATGTTTTCATTTATATTTTAAAAGCATGTTCTTTTATTTCGCTCATTTATTTGATGCTTTGCATGTTATTGATTTATTTTTATTTATTTATTTATTTATTTATTTGTTTGTTTGTTTATATTATTTCTATGCCATTGTAATATTTATTATTGCATTGTATATTTAATGTAGCATCACATTATTTTTTTTACTCGATTTCAAACTTTTCAAAATTGAGATAATGCTTGTATTTAGGATTTTCAAGGAAATTGAGCCCTAACGTATTGGGTTCCGATTTTCTTCGTTAAATCTAACAATCGAGCATTTCTCTTTAATCAAAAAAATAAGAACTCATTATTGGGAATTCAACACGTTGTGTCCTAACGTATTGGATGTGACGTATTGATTTCTCAAAATGAAGATTTTTTCTAAAAAATAATAAAAGAAATATTCCGAGTTTGGGATTTTAGAGGAATTGTGCCCTAAAGTATTGGGCCGCGATTTCTTAAATCTTGAATAAATGGATATTCTTTTAAATTTTTATTACACGAGTATTCTGGCCTAATTCATTTTTGAAGAAATTAGAATGTCGTGCCCTAACGCATTGGGTGTGTCATTTTCTTTCTCTGAAATGATTAGGGTCTTAATACGTAACGTTTTTAAGTTTTTGCTAAGGATTATATTTTTTCAAATTTTCGACATTAAGACATTAATTAATTAACTAGATACCAATTTTTGGGCGTTATGAGGGTGCTAATCCTTCCTTATACGTAACCGACTCCCGGACCCATTTTTCTAAAATTCGTAGACCAAAGTCGTTTTTAGGTGACCCAATCACACCTTAATAAAAGATTGGTGGCAACTCCCAATTTTCATTTTTTAAAGTCGACAACCTAAAATTTTTTGTTTGAAAAAAATGGTTTCGACAGCTTGGCAACTCCACTGGGGACATTTTTTTTAAAAAAAAAAGGAGAGTCGAGCCACAAAGTTGATTAATTTTTGTCTTATGGTCGAGAAAAATATTTTTAAAAAAAACTCATGACATCCTTTCGCATTCATTATCTTATTACTTAAATATTGTTTGCATTATACATTTCATGAGTTGAACAATTTTACCCTTTTAAGAGGGAGTGAGAAGCTATGCCTTCGTGAGGTTTTCACCTCCGTGTAGGGTAGTGAATTGCTTCCGGGATATATCCGTACCTATGTCTTCGTGAGATTTTCATCTCCGTGCAGCCATAAGGAAATGTATTCCCCTGAACCAAACTCGATCCATATGAGCCTATAATGGGTGAGGATTGAGGAATCTGCTGGTTCGGGTACCTTTACTTTAGAACCAAACCGCATATAACGAGCCTTAGTTACAAATATTTTTAATATTTTTTTATTATTTTGTATTTTCATTTCTTTTGATTTAATTACAAATATTTTGGTTTGTTGAATAATGGATCTGTATTTGATAACTTAGCATATTTGTCTTCTTCATTAGAATTGTTTAATTACTCTAATAGTTGTGTTGAATAGCATGATTGAGTATAAGCTACACATTTAATCAATGGTGTTAATATTGGTTATCGAGAAGGTAGGAAGAGATTGGTTGCTAGGCGTTTGTTAGTAACTATAACCAATTTATCATAAAATATTGAAATTTATCTTTACATTGATGATTAAACCCATGAATCAAAATCAGAATTTTGTCTTTAACTAGATTCTCATTATATTGATTTTCTTAAATTTTATTTTATGATCTTTACTTTACATAGTTTTAAACTAGTTTTGTATCCGTATGATGCACGAGTTGATTGTGTGTATTAATTAAAAAATATTATATTGAATTATTAAAAACTGTAAATTTTTTATAATATGTCATAAATATTATTATTGAAAAAGTAAAAATAATATAGATATTAAATTTTTATGATGATGATAGTTTAAATTATAAACAATATAAATTAAGATAAAAATTTTAATATTTAAAATAAACTTGAATAATTTGATATTACTCCCAATTATGAGTTGTACTCTTTAAAAAGAGTTATAATATAATTTAAAAATTAAAAGTGAAAAAAAACTGTGTAAATTAAATTATTAAACAAATATTATGTAATGAAAAATGTATAGAAAAAATTAGGCTTCTTTAAAAGAAGAAGAAAACACAATTGATAAGTAAATTAATTAATTAATATGAATGATTTCAATAATATCTTTAATATCTTTCTCATTTATCTATTAAAGAAAAATATTTAATATATATTATATATGAAATTCAATTTTCAATAATTAAAAAAAGAGTGTACTAATGAAATAGTGAAATTTAAATTTTAGGAATTTGATGTATATATTTATATTTTTCAATAATGGATATTAAAATCATATACAATAACTTAATATTAAGAATAAATTAAAATTGGATTAAAGGTGAATGTATTTTTGTGTGTGTAATCTATGATTAAATTCAGCAATGAAGTTAAAAAAATTTTGGAGAGTCGAAATTAAGTTGTATATTTTATGATAGTAAAATGTAATTTTATTATTTTAATAGCTTATTTTTTTAATAAATTTTAAATGATTAAATCAAATATTTATCATTTTAGAGGGTAAAAGTGCATTTTATCATTACTAGTTTAAAATTTTATAAATTATAAAAGAACCAAAATAGAAATTTTCCATTTTAGGAGAGACTGGACCCCTGGTAGCCCTCTAACTCTGCCCCTACTAAATCAATTATAGCAAATATTATTGATATATTTGATCATTGTTATATGAATGGATATTCAATGTTGATATATTTTATAAGGAAATTAAATTAAAATAATATTCATTTTAAACTTTCATCAATAAAGACACATGACAAATAATCAGCTTGCCAAATGACAAATTCTTTGATGTGCCACATAAGAATTGTTTTCTTTTATTGTAACACCAAATTGTTGTAGTGTATATATATTAGATTTAGTTTTAATTTTAATTTCAAATCTCTTTGTTTTTATTTTACTTGTTTTATTAAATAAATAAAATTATCATCAGTTATTGTAGATTTCACTCTATTTATTATTATCTATAAAAATTATATTATTAAGAATTTAATTTTGTTGGTTTTGATGCTATATTATAATATATATATATATATATATAAACCACAAATTATTATCTATAAGAAAAGAAAATAGAGGGAGGGCCGATTGAGTCTTAACTCGATTGACATTTGTATTGTTGTCAGTATAGGAGGACATGAATTCGAATACATTGAAACGTATTATCCTCCTATTTAAGGGTTGGAGGGTCATAATACTTCCTCCTTTACATGCATTTTAACGTGAGATGCAATCATACATCTAAGTAATTTGTGATGCATGGAGTTCACTAACTAAATTATATTATGCAAAATACTTTTATATGATTTAGTCGCTACCAAAGAGGAACATTGACACAAAGTGCAAGTGTTCTAATTTGGGGCTGCAAAATTCCACTCTATAGCAGCTGTGATGGGCACCTTTTATTAGTCATAACTGATATGTTTCACTGCCTAAACTATATTATGAATAATGCTTTAATATACATGCTATATAACTACAAGCATCAATCACAAGAAACACATAGTTTTGCATCATTCTATTGGAAGGGCTGGTTTCTCATGTTTACATGTCTTAAGAACAAAAAATGATGGACCATAAGCTCTCAACTTTTACATGTTCAATCAACAATAGAAGAAACTAAAACATGTACTGAGTTTTAATACACATGGTATGATTCGTCATCTAATTTGAGCAAAAGGTACGTGGGATATTTTGGACCACTCGGGTCCTCTATCCCTTTTGCACCGTTCTTCTAGCAATGCACATCTCGAGCTCACTATGTGCAAAAGCGAAGCAAGCATGTCATTCCCCGGAAGAAATTTGAGGTTTGGGCAATTGTCGATGCTCAAGGACTCCAAAGAGGTGAGGTTACGAAAGCCATTGGAGGATAGGATTTCCAGCTTTGGGAAATTCACGATGTTGAGATGGGTGAGAGAGGAGGGTAGTGCCATTCCTATCTCATCTTCTGGAAACGATACTACATCTGGACACCCATTTGATATCCATAGGGAATTAAGAGAAGTGAGCCTATGCAATCCCCACTCAATCATCGGCTTACAGATATTGGATCCTTCAATATTAAGTGATTTGAGATTGGTAAGAATATTACCCCCTTCTGGGAAGGATATTGTTACATTTCGACAATATTTTATTACTAGTTCTTCTAGAGAGTTGAGGTTGTGTACGCCCTCAGGTAGACCTTGTAGTAGTTCACAATTTGCAAGGAGCAGCACTTTGAGGTTTGTGGGGAGCAAACCATTGTCTGGAAAGCAAATCAAATTTGAACAGCTCCATATGTTTACGCTCTGGAGATGCTTGAGCTGGTTCAATCCTTGCGGTAGATCCTTAATCATATGACAACTAATGATATCAATAGATTCCAGACAAGAGTTATCTTGAACTTCTCGAGCAATGGACTCTAGCTTTGAACACCATTTTAGTTTAAGTTGCTTAAGCGTGGAGGGCAGCGAATTCTTGTTTATTCTCTCCAGAGATTCACAACTGTAAATCTCTAACTCTTGAAGAACACATGCATTTCTGGAGTTGACATTCTGATCTTCATCCAACAACAAAAATTGCAAATTTTCGCAAAAATAAATACTTAGCACTTTCAAGTTCCAAGGCAAATTGCTCCTTTCAAGAGAAATCAATTTTGGGCAATCGTAAAGCTCTACCATCGTAAGTGATGCGAAGGAATGCAAGGTTGTTGACAGCTTTTCTAGCCTTTCAAACTTCTTTATCTTCATTTGCTCAATGTTGCAAGGGATCTTCAGCTGCATTAATTCTTCTACTTGCGGACATTTTCCAATACTCAAAACACCGACGGACATGGACTGAGTTAGCCATCCCCAATTGTTCTCTCGGAAAGAGCACAACTCCTCACAACAATCATCAATCTCAAGGGACTCCACTTTTATTGATCTTAACATCAAACATTCTGTTGCACAACTAAACTTGGAAATTCCTGAAAATGAGACTCTTTTTAATGAGCTATCTTCCGCAAAACCTTTGTACACTACCTTTTTGCATCTTTCAATTTTCAGCTCCGAAAGCTTTGGAAAGTTTTGAATTGGAATTATCAATTTCTCACAATCACTAACTGAAAGTTTCTCCAAAGAAGGAAGATGTTCCGGCATACTCCCCGACAACAAGGGACACTTTCGAATAAGGAGCTCACGAAGTCTAGGGAATTTCCTAGCTTCCTCGTCAACTTCGCTCAAGTTCCAATTCCCCCATATAGGCATGTCTTCAAACTGTAAAATCTCCAATGAAGAAAATGCATTCTTCGTGTTTGCCCCAAAGAACTCTACTCCCACATTAGTTACACTTTTCAATCCCTTAATATGTACCTCTTTCAACAATGGCAATTTCCCAATTGATGGCAATGATAATAAATTTGGACAATCTTCAAGGCATAAAGAGAGTAGATCATTGAAGGATGAATCTCCTACCCAGTTTGCCAACATTGCACCACAATAGAAGGTGATGCTAAGCTCCTTAAGGTTTTTGGAAGGTTGAAGCCCATCCAACACCTTTTTATCAACATCTTGTCTCTCGCTGTCAAAGTCCTTGCTCCACCTCAATTCTATCTTCTCGAGTCTTGACTTATCACATAATTTAGCCATCCAAGCATCTTGAGGCTCAAAGACATTCTGTAACCCTGAAATACTAAGTTTTCCCTTGAGATTTGACAAATCTTTTAACTCCCTTATTTGATATCCCTTATCTTCACCCAACACAAAATTGGATAGTGTTTGAAGATCAGCTAGCTTGCCAACATTACTTGGCATGCCTTCTAATTTATTTGAACCAGTGATATCAAGATGACATAGGTTGACTAAGTTTTCCATCTCCAAAGGTAGCTTCTCAAGGTTTATGCAATTCTTTAATAGAAGGGTTTCTAAATTATAGAGGTTACTTATTGACTCGGGCAAACTTTTAATACTTGTCTGAGAAAAATCTAAGTACCTTAAGTGTTTCAAATTTCCCACAAAATCTGGTAACTCTTCAATCTTATACCCTCTCAAAGAAAGCACCCTTAACCATCATAACTTCGGCAACAAACATTTGATAACATGATTGGTCACATAACCTCCTCTATCTTTTGACAACCTTAATGGCAAAAATGTTCGTAAATGTTGCGCTTCACAAATGCCCTCAAATTTTTTGATGCCATCAAAAAGATTTTGCATGTAAGATAAGTGGCGAGCGTGCTTCGAAACTTTCTGATTACCCTCCATCCTAAAGCATACTTCTCCAGCAATCGATTGAGCCAAGTCATTAATGAGATCATGCATAACATATCGAGAATTATCTCTGATGGACATTTGCAAAAGAGACCTTGACACTAGATCCCTGAAGTAATTTCGACCCAAATCGTCAATGCATTGTTTATCTTGTGCTTCTTGTAGTAATCCTTGTGCCCTCCATAGCAAGATTATTTCTTCCTCGCCGAACTCGTAGTCCTTGGGAAGAATGGAGCAATATGCAAAACATCGCTTCAAATGTGGAGGAAGATGATGGTAACTCAATTGTAGAGCTGGAATTATACCAGACTGATGTTCTGATAACTTCCATATATCACTTTGTAATATATCTTCCCATGCATCAAGGTCAACATTAGTGCGCAATAGGCCACCAAGAGTTTTAGCAGCCAAAGGCAAACCATTGCACTTTGTCACTATTTTCTCAGCAACTTCCTTTAGGCTTGGATGTCGCCCAAAATCCCTTGCTCCTAATGCATGTTGAGCAAATAAAGTCATACAGTCATCATCTGATAAAACCCCTAAAGAATGAGCATGGAAGGCACCCATTGTTGATGAAACACCATGGTTCCTTGTTGTCACAATGATTTTGCTTCCTCGAGTTCTTGTTAAAAAAGGAGATTGCAAGATGGTCCAGACATGATAATTTTCATTCCAGACATCATCTAAAACAATCAAGAACTTTTTCTCCGACAACACCTTCTTTAACTTTTCTTGAACTCTATTCAAATCATTATCATCGCATGGCTTGGAAGTGAGTGATTGCAAGATTTCTTTAGTTATTCTCATAACATCAAAATCATCAGAAACACAAACCCATGCTTTGAGGTTAAAATGATTTTGAATGGAAGCATCATTGTAAACAAGCTGGGCAAGGGTTGTCTTACCGATCCCGCCCATTCCAACGATGGGAATCACGAAATTTGCTTCATTGTCACTCTTCAAGAGCAAATCAAGCATTGTTTGTTTGTCTTTATCTCTACCATGAACATGACTTTCAATCTCCACAGAAGTAGGCTGCAATCTTTCTTCTAGTCTTTTGGGTCTCTTGCAATCAATAATTTTAAATTGCAACTGGTTTCTTTGAGGTTCCAAATCTTTCAATTTGGCGGTGATATCTTTTATCTTGGACATCATATCTCTATTAAACATAACAGCAGTGAATGAATCAGGAATGAGTTTGGGTCTCTTACTTGAGCAACCCCGACGTTCCATCATCAAGTTTCGCCTGCCAATTTCGGTTGCAAACTCGTCCAAAACGTCCTCCACATCATACGCCAAGTTTTGAAGGTTGGTCAACCAGTTTTTCACGGACTTCTCTTTCACCTGTCTCTCTTCAGCATCATCAAGCACTGCACGAATCTCCTTCAGCTCCATGTCCAACTTATGGATCGCCTCTTGAACCTCTTTTCCAGTAGCCAATTGCAGGAGCTCAGACGAGGCTAACTTGTCAAGGAGAAAGTCGAAGACCTTGGAGACTACAACTTCCCGTATGACGGACAGGGCCTCAAGCAATGACATGGTGGTTGTACTGAAAAACAAAGTAAAGGAATACACGAATCAATTGGTAATGACGACAGTTCTTCTATATTTTCTACCTTTGTCATATCCATGCGATAGCCTTCGCCCTACTCACACAATAAATTAATACTAATTGCGAAAACACAATCGGAGTTGATAAGGAACCCACAAAAGAACCTTTGGTAGAGGTGATGATGTTTACATTCTTTTAATATTTTATAAAGTTTAATTTATTAATAATTTATATGTTTTCCAATTTATAATATGTACATGTTTTCCTTGTTGTAATATTTTATCATGTTTTTAATTATTTTTAATACAGTTTCGTCTCTGTTTTACTCATTGATTTTGTGGATCTTTTATTTGAAACCAATTCCTAAAACTAATTGTAAATCTTGGTTGCATCTCCGCCCACGCTGAAGTTGGAAAAAAAGTTTTTTTATGTCGGAATTAAATTGTAATTTTTATAATAATAAAAATGTAATTTTATCATTTTAATAACTTATATTTTTATATATTTTTTTAAATATTAAATCAAAATTTTATCATTTTTAAGGATGCTAAAGTATAATTTTACCTTTACTAATTTAAAATTTTAAAAATTTTAAAGGACCTAAATGAAAATAACTTCATTTTATGGGGCCAGGGCCCCTGCCAACCTCCTTAACTACGCCCCTGGCAGAGCCAAAAAATCTTTTTTGGGGGGTCAGAATTAAATTGTATATTTTTACGATAGTAAAAATGCAATTTCATCATTATCTTTCAAAGATAGCTTGAGTTCGATGGTGCAAGTTTTTTTTTTAAAAAAAGAATGATATCAGTAATAAATTGTTAGAGGCAGAGAAGGGTAACATTGTTGGCAAAGGTCGAGGATTTGGTGGTAAAAATGATCTGAGTAAAAGTGGGAAAGTTCTTAATAAAGAACTTTGGCCGAGTCGATAAACTCAAGACCTCTGATAATTCTCAAATTTCACTCTCGGATTCCATGAATTTTATGGTTGAGCTTATTAATCTTCAAATTGATACTGTTAGTGATTTAGATGCTCCTAAAAGGAATGAGAAAGGTTTACAGGGATCCGCTCTTTCTGATTAATAAGGTTTTGAAAAAAATTTCCTTGTAGTTTCATATGGATTATCTATATTTTCATGGAATTGTCAAAGATGTGCCAATGTTAAATTTCTGCGTATTTTTCGCAAGTATAATTTAAAACATAAGCCAGATATTATCAGTCTTCTAGAAACAAGAGTTAGTGGCATAAAAGCTGATATTATTATTGCTAAATTAGGCTTTTGGTTTTCTCATCGTGTGGAAGCTGTTGGATTCACAGGAGGAATTTGGATAGGTTGGAAAGATTCAGTTTGGTTTGAGGTGGTTCATAACCATCCCAAATTTATTTTGGTCAAAGTCTTCGGCAACTCTCAACAATACTTTATCTTTATCACTTTTGTGTACGGCAACCCTAACAGATAGAAACGAAAAATGCTTAGGGAAGGTCTATATGCTACTATTCTTATTGGAGGGACTCTTTGGTTAGCTATTGGGGACTTTAATGCCATTTTATCTGACAGTGAAAAGAAAGATGGAAGGGTCAGAGAGGTAAGGTGATCACTATTTAGGGAATTTATGGATACTGCGGTTGTGTATGATTTGGTTTTCGAGACCCTTCCTTTACTTGGCATAAATGGGAGATTTTTGAAAGATTAGACATGGCTATTGGAAACATAGCTTGGCTTAACGAATTTCCTAGAACAATAATTACTCATCTTCCAAGGCTTAAATCTGATCACAGACCACTTCTTTCAATGAGACCAAAGCTTAGAATTCCCAATGAGCGTCCATCCTAACTAGATGGTTGGAGCATCCGAGGTTTTCAGATTTTGTTAAGGATCAATGGGGGTTTCATGGAAACTTGGCAAATTCACTTTTTAATCTTTTTGTAGGTCATTTAAACACTCATGAAGATAGTTGGTGAACAAAATCTTTAGTTTACAAAGAAAGTTGGAGGTTTCTAATTCTAGTTCACTCATTCATTCAGTGATGAAAATCCGTGAAGAGTTGGAACGGAGCTCAAACGCAGAAGATCAAGCTTGTGAGGGGTATTCGTTAGAGATGTCCACTTTCGCCTTACCTTTTTGTTCTATGTATGGAATGGTTGGGATATAGTTTTCATCAAGCCATAAAAGGTGGCCTTTGACGATCTATTAGATTATCGAAATTTGGCCCATCCCTTTCACATATTTTCTTTACAAACGATCTTGTTATTTTTGGTCATGCAGATGCTCAACAGACTCCGGTACTCAAAGACATTCTAGAAACGTTCTGTGGGTATTTTGGGCATTATATCAATGCTCGGAAGACTAAAGTTTATTTCTCCAAAGGAGTGACTGATGCCATGGGGCTATAGTTGAGTGAAACCCTTGGATTTCAGAGGGTTCACAATCTAGGTACATATCTGGGTGTTCCTCTCCTTCATGAAAGGATTTTGGAAAGTATTATGCGATTTTTTGTTGATAAGATTCGTAGAAAATTGAATAGATGGGACACTAAGAAGTTACTTATAGCTGGTATAGCTACCTTAGGGCAATTAGTTTTATTATCTGTTCCTAACTACTTCATGCAGTCCATGATGATTCCTAAATATTTGTGTGATGAGCTTGAACACGTTGTTAGATAGTTCATTTGGGGTTCATCTGAAGGTCATCAGAAGGTGTTGTTGGTTAACTCGCCAGAAATCTGTTTGTCAACCTTGATCTTGTGGAGGACTTGGTATTAGACATCTAAGAGACCGAAATACTTCGTTCATGATGAAGATAGGGCACAACTTAGTCTCCAAAAAGGATGTTTTATGTGTTCGAGTTCTTAGGTCCAAATATGGTATGAAAAAGGCTTTACCTGATAGGATTTGGCAAGGAAATTGTTCCACTCTTTGGAGAGTTGTCTCAAAGGTTTGACCCTTAATTCGAGAAAATTTGTGTTGGTCAGTTGGTAATGGCAACAACATAGATGTTGGAGAGATCCGTGGATTCCGGATGTGGGCCCTTTGATTGATCATATTTCGTACCATAGTAATATTAACTTAGATTACATGCTAAGTGAAGTGTTAAATGAGAAGAGCTCTTGGAATCTGAATCTTTTTCGTATATAGTTGCCAGAAGGAATTGTTAAGTGCATTGTGAGTATTCCCCCACCTCACCGATCTGCAGGCCCTGACAAGATTTTTTGGACTAAGAATTCAAATGGTATTTTCTTTTTAAAGAGAGCTTACTGGCATATTCAGGAAAGGAATTAGAGACCAAAGGATACACAGTGGAATCTTCCATGGAAATTTTAGGAATCCCAAAAAGTCAGATTCTTCTTATAGCTTGTTTTAAATCAGAAGCCGTTGACTAACGTGGAGCGTGTTAAGAGAGGGATAGGGTATGATAGCTCTTGTGGTATATGTGATTACCATTCTGAAGATATTTTGCATATTACTAGAGATTGTCCGACAGCTAAATAAATTTGGATGCTAGCTCTTCCAAATGGAATTAGTGGACGCTTCTTTGTTGGAAACCTTATCCAGTGGTTAAAGGCTAATTTGCAAAGTAATGCCTAATCAGTTGACAGTGAGGTAACTTGGTCATGTTTATTTGGCTTACTAACCTGGTGAATTTGGAAAAATCGAAATCTTTTTCTTTTATAGGGGGTTCATAGAATACAGGTGAGATAGTTAAAATTTCATATATATGGGCAAAAAAAATTTTCTTTTCACAAGGACAACGTATTTAGGCGGGAGGAACAAAATTCAGCACACTAGACACCAAATAGCTGGATCAGCCTTTGCACTGATGGGGCAGTTCAGTTTGCTTCTGAAAATGCTACAGCGGGGGGAGTCATAAGGAATGGAGACGGAGAGTAAATTATGGGGTACAACAGAAACTTAAGCAAGTGTTCACTTTTTTATGTTAAATTATGGGGTATACTTGATGGTTTAACCCTCATCCAAAACATGAGCTATGATAGTGTGAAAATTGAATTTGGTAGTACGGAGGCGGTCAAAGCCATTCAGGATTCATCTCCGACAAGTTCAAACTTTGCTCTCATTAGACGCATTCAGTACCTGTTGATGAACGTAAGATCTTGGGTCATTAATCATCTTCCTAGAGAATGTAACAAAACAATTTACTGCTTGGCCAAAACGGCTTTGGTAACAAACCAATGATTGAAGACTTTTGAAGAGATTCCAAGGGAGGTGCTAGCACTTTTTTCTACTGCCCTTTTGAGTGACAGTGTCATATAGAGAAGCATTTTGTAGTTAGTTTATTTATTTGCTTTACCTACAAAAAAAAGGTAAAAAAGCTCTTGAAATCTGATAAAAAAATCAATTAAGTCATTGAGCTTTCAAATTTTAGTAAAAATTTAAACACTTAAAAAAATATTTAAAACTTTTATGTTTGAGATGATCTTGGACAATCATTTATTTAGGTTCATTTTAGACTTAAAATTTTTAAATTATAAAATTTAAAAGATATTTTTAAAAGAATATTAAAATTTATAAATATATTGAGTAAAACTCAAAAGTTCAAAATAAAAATTATAAAAATCATTTAAAATTTAAGTCCATAATATGGACATTATGGTTGGCCAAATTCAATATGAATCTAGATAGCCATTTGTACAGATTTGTTTAGGATGATTTTTCTAAAATATATAAAATTTTAAGAAAATATTAAAATTATTGTTCTTTAAAAACTTAAGATGTGTATCAATGTTTTGATTGTACTGTACCTTTTAGGTTATATAAAAATAAAAAATGATTTAGAGAAAAATATATCTTTTTATTATTAAATTTAAAAAGTCTTAAATGTAAAAAAATAATCAAATAATTCGAAGAATGAATAATTTAAAATTTATTAAATTAATATAATTTTAATAAATTTCAAATTTTAATGAGCCAAAATTTGGAAAACTTTAAAAAAAAGCAAGAATAACATAAAAATTGAAGAAGCTTCAAAAGATCAAAAAAATGACTAAGGGTTGGGGAAAATTGGAAACTTCCAAATATGGAGATTGAATGTGTTGAGGAAGCTCATAAAAATCTAAAAGTTGAAGAAACTTTAAGAAATAAAAAATGAGGGTGTAATGTGTTGGTAAAGTTAAAGAAATCTAAAATTTGAAATGAGATATTTTGAGTTGAAACCAAAATGGAAAAAAAGTTAATAGTAAGAAATCTAAAAATAAAATGAGAAATATGAAATAAAAAATAATATGAGAAATTCTCAAAGGGAAATGAGAGAGGAAAATTAATTTTTAAGGATTTGAGCAATAAGTTTTTTTATCCATTCTCATATATCGTGCGAATTGTTGACATCGATTTATTTTTTGTTAAACTTGTAAAATGAAGTGAATTTAACTCACTAACAAGTGAATTAAGTTATGTGATGTGCGAACTACAAATATGGGTGAGTTAAGAGGTGTAAGAACTTGTGCTCCAATATGTTTTTTGATACTTAAGTCAATATTTTAACGGAGCGAAATGAAGTTAAAAGAGATGATAAGAGTAAAAATGTGTTTTTGTGTGTGGTATGAGAAAGAAATTGAAGCTTCACATTTATAATAGTTTTACGGGCTGTCAAGATCTAAATATTACTTTATGATTCGTTGATGCAATTTTTCCTATTCTTTAACGATGTTGGCAGTACATTTATCATTTGTTCTTGTTTTTATTGAAGAAAGATGAAATCATCATGTACCACTTGACACTGTTTATGTTTAAAAAAACAAACTATTATTTTTGGGGATTACATGGATCCAGGTCCATTTTATTTGGGTATTAGTTGTTTCCTCTTTAAACCAGTGGTTTGAAATGAATTTGCTTCTTTCAAGTATGCAGTTGTTACTGGGGCAAACAAGGGTGTTGGACTTGAAATATGTAAGCAATTGGCTCAAGATGGGATCATGGTGGTGTTAAGTGCTAGAGATGAGAAAAGAGGTCTTGAAGCTCTTGAAAGTCTAAAATACTCTGGACTCTCGGATTATCTAATTTTTCACTAGTTCGATGTAGCAGACCCTGAAAGCATTGCTTCTCTGACAGATTTTGTGAAGAAACAATTTGGGAAGCTGGATTTCTTGGTATCAATCATCCAACTTGCATGCCATAATTACCCGAACCCTAATTTTCTATGACAAGATTTTCTTAATACATTCATCTTTTGCAGCTTAACAATGCTGGGATATTAGGTGCAACCTTTTCGATTGCTCCGGTACTGAGGTTTGTTGGCTAAACTACCTTTATAAAAGAAAGCATGTGTCACGACCTAACCTATTGGGTTATGAATACTTAATTGTCTTATTATTTCTCTTTTAACTCAAAAGGAGATAGTAGTTAAGAACTCTGTGCTAGCATTAAAAGTTAATGATTCAAGTTTTGATTATAACACCCTTTTCTCAATTTCTAATGTACTAAAAAAAAAATTTATTATCTAAAGCACGTGATCTACTCCATTACTTTTTCATCTTTATGAAAAAATAAAGGAGTGTACTTCTCATATTCAAATCTAATGTATAGTGCACTATAGCTAGAGGTTCATCTGAGAGTGGTAAAACTTTGATAGATTTATAGGTACTCAAAGAAACAATAAAGACATATTCGGATGGGATTGTGTCATGATAGCATGTTACAAATGTAGGTAAACTCGCGTGATATATGGAGTAAAGTGGTTGATGGCAATTACGAGTTAGCCGAAGAATGCCTAAAAATAAACTACTATGGTGCTAAAAGAACTGCCGAAGCACTTATTCCATTGCTGCAACTATCCAACTTACCAAGGATCGTAAACGTTTCCTCCTCAATAGTCATGCTGAAGGTAGAATCCCTAGTTACTGTAAAATCCTAATTCAGATCATAAGCTTCAAAAATGGTTGATGGAAAAGTTTCTTTGTTACAGGTAAAGGTGAAAAGCTTAAAGGAGTGTTAACAGGTGTTACCACAGACGAGAAGCTGAATGACTTAATAACCGAGTATCTAAAAGATTTTAAGCAGGGCTTACATGGAAGTAAAGGATGGCCAACCTTAATCTCTGCCTATACTGTCTCAAAAGTAGCACTTAATGCCTACACTAGGATTTTGGCAAACAAGTGCCCAGATTCCTGCATAAATTGGTAGGGGTGTGCAAAATTTAGGTAAATTCGAAAAAATTCGTTTAACCGACCGAATTCAGTTAATCGATCGGTTAACCGAATTTTTTTGGTCAGGGGTTGGTTAATTATTTTTTGATTTTTTGGTTAACGGTTAATTTGGTTCGAAATCGGTCAGTTAACCGAATTTTTTCGATTTAACGAAAAAAATTAATAAATAAAATTATAATATATAAATAGGTCCATTATTCACCTAAACCCAATCTAAACCCAAGTATTCAACCCAACTCAATTACCCAACTCAACCCAATCATAAAAATTACAAATAATTTAAAAAATAAAAATAAAATTTTTATTCTTGTTAACTTATAATCTATTCATTTGTTTATATTATTTGATTTTTTTAAATGCGTATATTTCTATTATATGTTCAATTTTTGCATGTTTTTTTTTAGGTTTAATACAAATGGAAATCTTTTGGAGATAAGAAATAGATACAAATGCAGAATATTAAAACTTACATTTCAAATATATGTTAATTTCAAGAATTATGTAATGTTAGTAATTCAAAGACTTATGTAATGTTTTTAATTATGTAGTGATTCAATTCGGTTAATTCGAGTAATTCAGTTAATTCGGATAATTCGGTTAATTTTTAACCAAAAATAAAAACATATAATTTTCGGTTAATTCGGTTAACCGACCGAATTAACCGAAAAAATTTTAGTTCGGTTAATTTTTTTGAAAAAATTTCGGTTCGATTAACGGTTAAAAATTTTGAAAAATTGATTAATGTTATTTCGGGTCGGTTAACCGACTGAACACCCTTATCAATTCGGTTTGCCCAGGATACGCCAAAACTGATATAAACCTCAACACTGGTACAATAACTGCTAAAGATGGTGCTGTGAATCCTGGTAAGTTGGCACTATTGCCTAAAGGTGGCCCTTCTGGTCTCTTTTTTGTGAAGGGTGAGCCTGCAAGTCCGAAACCTTAATGATCGACACTAAGACGACAGTAAAATGAAAATGGACAACAAATCTGGTTGCGAAATGCAAATTTGTTCTGTAAATTCCCACTTTAAGTGTGGTTTAATTAGTTACTTGTTCAAGTTATATCTGAAATTTTCTGTTATAAGTTGCAATATATGGCAATTTTAGTTTTAGTTTATCCATCAAAATACCTAGTTTTACCACAAAGATGGTTGCTTTTGATGGGAGTTGATTTTTATGTACAAAAGAGAACTTTCTGCCTCGAAACTGACATTGTCGTCCACATATGACTGTTTCATGGGGGTGTTGGACATTTAAGAATAATAGTATCTTGTTATTGAAAATAACTTTTAATGTTACTGTAGTGACCAAAAAATTTGGCGATGGGCGTTAGTCGAACTAATTATTGCAAATTTAAAAATAGAATCTCGATTTTATTTGAAAAAAGAGTCGCCACCGATCTTTTTTCTAGGTGTGATTGAACACCTAATAAATTCTCTTTTTTAAAAGAAAATTTGTTTTTAAAATTTTCTAAAAAAAGAGTCGATTTTAGATCCACGTCAAAATCCAGAGAAAATTAGGGTTCGGGAGTTGGTTACGCGCGAGGAAGGTATTAGCACCCTCGCGACGCCCAAAATTGGTATCTCGTTAAACGCACATTGTCTTAATTTTCAAAAATACGAGTTCAATTTAATATTTAATCGTGATCCGATTGAAACTCGAGAAAAAAAATTGTTTTGAAAACACGAGAATTTTAAAACAATTTTTTTTGAAAACATGGAAAATTTTTAAAACACGAGAATTTTAGAAACACGAAAATTCTTAAAACACGAAATTTTTTGAAAACACGATAATTTTGAAACACGAGAAATTTTTTGAAAACACAATTTTTTTTTTGAAACACAAAAATGTTTGAAACACAAAAATTTTTGAAAACACGGAAATTTGTGAAACACGAGAATTTTTTTGAAAACACGAAAATTTTTTGAAAACACGGAAATTTTTGAAACACGAAGAATTTTTTTAAAAACACAAATTTTTGATGCACCGGAATTTTTGAAAGCACAAAGATTTTTTAACACGAAATTTAAAAAAAAAACAAAAAATTTGTGAAAACATGGAAAAAAACACGAAAATTTGTGAAAACATGGAAAAAATTTTAAACACGAATTTTTAAAAACATGAAAATTTTGAAAACATGGAAATTTTTGAAACAGGGGAATATTTTGAAAAAATGAATTTTTCGATTTTCTTTTTAAAGACGCATTGTATTTAACACGAACCAGTGATATTCACTCAACATAGCGATGAAATTATCGAATTAGTGTCAAACCGATTCAATTTAATATTTAATCGTGATCCTATTAAAACAGAAGAAATTTTTTTAAAAAAACACGACAATTTTTGAATATTTACAATTTTTAAAAGGGCGTATCGTGTTTAACATAAACCAGTGATATTCACCTAAAATAGTGACGAAATTAGCGATTTAATGTTAAATCGATTCGTTATCTTATTTATTGAAATTACTTAAAATAAAATAAAAATTAAATTAAATTAAAAATATAAATACAAAAATATAAAAATGCATAAAGTACCAACAATATTAAAACGAAATAGCATAAAAATACGGACATTAAATTAAAAGTGAAATAAACGAAATTATAAAAAAGATCCAAAACACGAGCTTGGTTAAACAGGTTACGCAAATTGAACCCTTTTTTTCTCTTTTTTCTTCTTTTTTTTTCTTTTTTCTTTTTCTTTTTTCTTTTTTTTCCTTCTATTTTTTTCCTCTCTTCTGGGCCGCCTGTTGGACTTGGGCTTACTTGGCCGCGCTGCAGGGCCTGAGGGGCTGCTGGAACAGGCCTGGCTTGCTGCTGCACTGCTGGGCCTGTGCTGGAATGGCCTGCTGCTTGGGCTTGGGTTGCTGGGCCTGGACAGGCCTGTTGCTGTTTTTTTTCTGCTGCTGTTTTCTTTTTTTCAGGGCCTGCTGTTTGGGCTTAGCCTGCTGCGGGTCGGGTCGGATCCGGGTCGGGTCGACCCGGCTGTTAAAAAAATTTCTTTCTTTTTGCTTTCTTTTTTCTTTTTTTCTTTCCCCTTTTTTTATTTCTTCTTCCTCTTCCTTCTTCTTCTTTTTTCTTCTTTTTTTCTTCTCCTTCGGCAGCAGCCCCTTGTGTTGCCGACGACGCTCCCCCCGCCTGCTGCGACGGCCGAAGGCGGCGTGCGGTGGAGCTCTCCTTTCTCCTTCTTTTCTTCTTTTTTCTTCTTTACTCTTTCTCTTTTTTTTCCTCTTTTGCTTGCTTGTTTTTTTTTTCTTTTTTGCCTCTTGGTTGTTTTGCTAGGTATCGGGACGGTGGTGTCGCGGTGGCGCTAGCACGACGGCGGCGGCGGGCCTTTTTTGCTGCTGATTTTTGCTTCTTTTTTTTGCTCAAAATTTGTTTTTTTTTTTCTTGGCTTTGCTTTTTTTTTGGGGTTCCTTGGCTGAAACTTTTGGGGGTTTAAACCCTTTTTATATTTTGGTTTTTCTTCTTTTTTGCAGGTAGCAGGTGGCTAGGGGAGAGGGATGCCATGCTTTAGGTCGGCTGCCGCAGTGCAGGTGCGCAACTTGCACTGTGGATGCCAGAAGGACCAAATTGCAAACACAGCAAAACTTTTGGGGTTAAAGTATAATTTTGAGAATATTTAAGGTCAAAATGTAATTTTAAAAAGTTAAGGGTTAAAATATAATTTTGGAAAAATTTAGGGGTTAAAAATATAATTTTGAAAAAAATTTTGACCCGGACAAAATTGATTACAATTATTTTAAAAGTTGAATTCCTAGTAGTAAATCTTTAATGGATATAAATAATAAAACTCATAAAGTAAATAATAAGCTTTTTCACCTAAATAATATAAAAAATAAAATTAATAACTAAAATATATGCCCATAACATTATTTACTAAAATGGTATGGTTTTATTGGTGCCTTTGTCAAATTGGTCGTACCAGATTGAAATGTAATGTTTTAAAGTATTCAGGGACTTGATATATAAATTTACCCTTTTGAGTGGCTATCGAAGAAAAAGTGAAAGGGTGCCGCCCGACAGTGTGGCGGCACCAAACCTTAAATGTGACTAATTGCCTTCTAAGTCCTCCTTATTTATTATTTTATTTTTATTCTTCTTCAACTCACTACAATGTGTTTAAACAAGCCCTCAACCTATTTTTGTAGTTAAATAAGCTCTTAACTTATGATTTTTACTCATAAAAGCCCTTTATTTTAATATTAAAGTAAATATATTTTGAATTTCAAGCTCTTATCTTAATTTTTATTGATGCAATAAAAATCATATACACTTTAACATCAACATAGAATCTAAAAGTAATCAAAAATTTCAAAAGAGTAACTAAGAATATCATGTATTTAAGCACTCTCAAGAAATTTTAAATTTTTTATTTAATAAACTATTCTCATCAAATTCACATGAATATAAAATGTGAATTAGGTTATTTTTTAAATAACTTTACTTTGGGTAAAATATATTTACTTTAATATTAAAATAAAGGATTTTTATGAATAAAAATCATAGGTTAAGAGCTTATTTAACCACAAAAATAGGTTGAGTGCTTGTTTAAACACAAAGTAGTGAGTTAAAGAGAAATAAAAGAAAATAATAAATAATGAGAGCTTAAAAGGTAATTAGCCACATTTAAAGTTTGATTCACTTTTTTCTAACAGCCACTCAAAATGATAAATTTTATACTGAATACTTTAAATCATTATATTTTAGTTCGGTTCCCCAATTTGACAAGCAGCACCAATAAAATCATATCATTTCAGTTATTAATTTTATTTTTTTATTATTAAAGTAAAAAAAAGTCTAAATAATACAAATTTACTTATCACAGACTTTTTGGACTTGACTAGTTAAAAGGCGGCTGGTGGTGGTGGTTAGGTGGGGATTTGGTTGATTTGAAATGTCTTGTTGACTGAGGAACCACAAACCAGGTTGAAGGGTAAGGAGCATTTTCTATATATGAATCTCTAAAACCCAGTGCTTTATCATAACATCATTTTCAAACTTCCGACTAGAGAGGGTCTTTTCAATGGCAGACGAAGTGACCAAGAGGTACTACTCTTTTCTTCACAGACCATGATATGTCTTTTCAATGTTTCTTCAAATTCCATGCTGTTGATGTCTTTCTTTTAGGCTTGGAAAATAGAGTGAGATAGGGTTTTGTAGTTGGTGAACTAGGCTCTGTGGCTATCTTTGCTGGAGGGGTGAGTTAAGACTGTTGGGATGCTTTCTTATGCTTAATTCGGGGGTTTTTTTATTAAAATGGGTTAAAAAAAATTTTATGTATTGAAATGGGTTGTCAGAAAATTTATTTATGAAAATGGGGTATTTTTTTATTGAAGTCTATTTCAGAGGAGCCAATGAATAAAAAATATTAATTTTTTTCTTTTTTAATGGCGCCTATTAGATAGGAGCCAATGAATATTTTATATTAAAAAAAATTTATAAAATATAATTAAATATTTTCCCAGGTCAGTCTATGACCCGTATAATACATAATATTGGAGCCTATCTCAGATGCGCCAATGGTGGTGCCTATCTGAGAGGCGCCAATGGTGGTGCCTATCTGATAGGCGCCAATGGTATTATTTTATGTAAAAATTTGTTTCAAAAAATTAATAAATACTGTTAAATAAATATTGTTAAATAAATACAAAATCAAATAAAAGTTACATTATATAAAAATTAAATGAGTTAACAACAACTATATGATTAAAAAAGCCACTTATAATTAAACTTTTAATAAAATGATTTTAATTTTTTATAAACTTTTATGTTAAACTCACCAAATACTAAACTAAACACAATAATTTATAACTTAATCCTAAATTACTAATAAATTAAATTTTAAATAATTACAAACACAAAATTTATAACATAATCCTAAATTACTAACAAATTAATTATAAAATAATTACAATATTCATACAAAAATATTACAATATTCATACAAACAATATTATAATATCCATACAAAATTACAATATTCATACAAACAATATTACAATATTCATACAAAATTACAATATTCATACAAAATACTAATCCAAAACTATAAATACAAAATTAATTATAAAATAATTACAATATTCATACAAAATTACAATATTCATACAAAATACTAATCAAAACTATAAATACAAAATTAATTATAAAATAATTACAATATTCATAAAAATTACAATATTCATACAAAAATTACACTATTCATACAAAATACTAATCCAAAACTATAAATACAAAATTAATTATAAAATAATTATAATATTCATACAAAATTATAATATTCATACAAAAAGTTACAATATACATACAAAATTACCCATTGGCGCCTCCCTATGAGGCATTTTTAATGGCACCTCCTTATGAGGCACTTTTGATGGTGCCTCCCTATGAGGCGCCACCCGACCCATTTTCCCCTTTGACCCGTTGATCGTATTTTGACCCGTATTTTTATTTAAATTTTTTTAAAAATAATATTTTATTCAAAAAAATTAATAGTTTTTTATTCATTGGCGCCTCTGAGATAGGCACCAATGAAAAAAGTAACCCATTTTCGTAAATAATTTTTCTGACACCCTATTTCAGTAAAAAAAAAAATTTAGCCTAGTTTAGTAAAAAACCCTTAATTCGGTATTTTAGTACAAAATAAGAGTAAAAATATATGTGGAAGATGTTAAAGCTTAGCATTTATAATCTATTTATGGGTTACTCGAATCTGAATTTTGTTATTTTATTGGCTAATTTAACTTTTCCTATTATCTTGCGATGTTAGTAATACATTTTTGGTCACCTAAATTAATTTTTTCAATTTAGTCACTCAACTTTTGAAATAAAATATTTTAGTCACTCTCTCGTTAGTTGTTATTAGATAAGTGACGGAAAACCGACATAAGACTTTTTTTATTGGTCTAATAACAAATTTAACTCTCCAATATTTACAAATTCTATTAATTTAATCTTAAATTTAAAAATTCTACAAATAGAATCAAATGCATAGTTGGATAGCTATTTTTGTAGTTTACCCAAATACGATTAAGTCCCTCGAAAAAAAAGCACACTCAATTAAACTCTCATATATTCAAATTGCTGTTCAACAAAATTTTTTGAAATAAATCAAAATTGAAAAATAGTTTAAAATGTTACAATAACAATGAATCTTTGAATCTAAAGAACCACTTATCTAAGTTGGTTCTAAATTTGAAATTTTTAAATCATATATATTTAAATTTTAAAAAGTTATAAATTTATAATAAAATAATAAAAATTTAAAAATAAAATTATAAAAAAATCATTTAAGAGTTTAAATCCAAAATGAATCTAGACATATGAATTGTCTAAATTCAATCTAAATCTAAACGGTAATATGTCCAAATTCGTTCAAGATAATTTTTTTGAATATTAAAATTTATTTTTCTTCGTGTAGAATTGACACCACAGAATAATGATCACTACATCATTGTCGCAGAATTGTTCTCCTTAATTGTGTAAAGTATTTTATTTGTTGAAGAAAATGAATTCATTACGTGGCACTTGACAATGTTTATGTTAAACAAATAAAGTATTATCTTTGGGGCTTACATATATCTAGGCCCATTTTATTTGAGTATTAACTGCCTCCTCTTTAAACTAATGGTTTGAACTAAATAAAATACGAGTGTGTTTTAAATAAAATGAATTGTAACTGGATTCAAAGTTGGGATATCTAAAATGAATTGGAGCACTTTATCTCCATCTGTTTAATCTGTTGTTCAAGACCATCACGTGAATTATCAAAATTGTCTTCCATTTCAGTAGGTGATGTCTTTTTCTCCAAATTAGTCCAAGTTGGCGTGTTTTCTATTGTACTGCTAGAAAACTATAGATAGTATTGTGACCATTCTTTTAGATTTGGTATGTTTGACTGGTAGTCTTCCAATGCTTTCTTCAACTGTTCGTGATAAGATGTCGGTGGTTCAATCTTTATATCCCATGGTGCTAATGTATCTTCTAGAGGCCATATATCTGCTGGAATAATTCTATTTACCTGGCCTCCAGAAGATACATTAGCACCATGGGATATAAAGATTGAACCACCGACACCTTATCAAAAATAGTTGAAGAAAGCATTGGAGACTACCATTCAAACATACCAGATCCAAAAGAATGGTCACAAGACTATCAATGGTTTTCAAGCAGTGCAATAGAAAACACGCCAGCTTGGACTAATTTGGAGAAAAAGACATCACCTATTGAAATGGAAGACAATTTTGACAATTCACGTGATGGTCTTGAACAACAGATTGAACAGATGGAGATAAAGTGCTACAGAGCTAAAGAAGAAAAAGCAAAGATGATAAAAGAACTAAACCTCGCTTCTGATATTAGCATAGACTATGAAAGTGATTAGATGTTTTACTATATTTGTTTGTTATATGAGTCATAAAAGTAGGCTTGTTTCTTATGTAAAAGTATAAGTAAAAAAAAGTAGGTTTGAAAGTCATAAAAGTATGAGTCAAAAAGGTTGTTTGTTTGTTATGAAACGGAGATTCCTCCTTATCATATTCGCCTGTAAAAATAGTCTTAGGGATAAATATGAGTCAAAAAGGTTGTTTGTTTGTTATGTAAAGGAGATTCCTCCTTTTCATATTCGTTTGTAAAAATAGTCTTAGGGATAAGTCAAAAAAAAAACCTCATTCTCCATGTTTTCCTATATAAGCCAAAACAGTTCTCAGTTGTAATCATCGAGGAATTTCTAAATAAAATACGAGTGTGTTTTAAAAACATGTTTTTCTTCTAAATATTTTATGTTCTCTTTCTGATCAACATAGCCCAATCTTTAAAAGAAAATCTCCCGTGAGTTTAATTGTATGATTTGTGCTTGCCATACAATGGATCCTGCACAACAGAAATTAAACTTAGACCAGGGGTACTAATTGATATTGGATTTAAGGAAGTATTCGGAATTAATGGTTTGACAACTAAAAGACAGTTCCTATTTTGTGGCCAAAGAGGAGAAAAGCCCTATTTTTGGCATAGCATACTTGTTAAATCCATTAATTTCAGATATCCCGGCCTTGAATCTGTTTTACATATTTTTTGAAGGATTACAACCAAGAAATGCTTCCAAAGATATCTGTTTTACATATTTCAAAAGAAATTTGATTATTTCAGGTATGCAGTTGTCACCGGGGCAAATAAGGGTATTGGACTTGAAATATGTAAGCAATTAGCTCAAAATGGGATCACGGTGGTATTAACTGCTAGAGATGAGAAAAGAGGTCTTGAAGCTCTTGAAAGTCTACAACACTCTGGTCTCTCAGATTATCTAATTTTTCACCAGCTCGATGTAACAGACCCTGAAAGCATTGCTTCTCTGGTAGATTTTGTGAAGAAACAATTTGGGAAGTTGGATATCTTGGTACCAATTATCCACCTTATATGCCATAATTAGCATAACAGATTTTCTATGACAAGATTTTCTTAAAACATTGATTTTTTTACAGGTTAACAATGCTGGGGTATTTGGTGCAACCTTTTTGGTTACTCCTAGTGCTGAGGTATTTTGGCTAAACTACCTTTATTACCGAATGCCTGTGTCACGAACTAACCTATTGGGTCATGAATACGATATTGTCTTAAAGTTTTACCATCTAACGCGTGTCTTCACATATTCGAATCAAACGTAAAGTGCACTATAGTAAAGGCACTGCTGAGGGTGGTAAAACTTTGATAGATTTATGGCTACTCAAACGAACAATAAAGATATAATCGGATGGGGTTGTGTCATGACAGCTTGTTACAAATGTAGGTAAATTTGAGTGATATACAGAGTAAAGTGACTGATGGCAATTACGACTTATCCGAAGAATGCCTAAAAATAAACTACTATGGCGCTAAAAGAACTGCCGAAGAACTTATTCCATTGCTGCAACTATCCGACTTACCAAGGATCGTAAATCTTTCCTCCTCTGTAGTCATGCTGAAGGTAGAATCCCAAGTTCCTGTAAAATCCCATTTCAGATCATAAGCTTCAAAAACGGTTGATGGAAAAGTTTCTTTGTTACAGGGTAAATGTGAGAAGCTTAAAGGAGTGTTAACAGGTGTTACAACAGAGGAGAAACTGAATGACTTAATAACCGAGTATCTAAAAGATTGTAAGGAGGGCTTACATGGAAGTAAAGGATGGCCAGACTTCATCTCTGCCTATACCGTCTCAAAAGTAGCACTTAATGCCTACACAAGGATTCTGGCAAACAAGTACCCGGATTTCTGCATCAACTCTGTTTGCCCTGGATATTGCAAAACTGATATAAACCTCAACACTGGTATCATAACTGCTGAAGAAGGTGCTGTGACTCCTGTTAAGTTGGCACTGTTGCCTAAAGGTGGCCCTTCTGGTCTCTTTTTTGTGAAGGGTGAGCCTGCAACTCCGGAACCTTGATGATCAACACCAGGACGACGGCAACAATGCAATCTCAACTTAGATGAAATGCAGCAATAAAATGAAAATGAACAACAAATCTTGTTGCGAAAAGCAAATTTGTTCTGTAAATTCTCACTTTATGTGGGTCAATTATACTAGTGTGTGGTTTAGTTCGTTATTTTTCACGTTATATCTGAAATTTTGTGTTATAAGTTGTAATATGGGAATGGACCAACTTTTGAACATAAACATATATATGGCAGTATTGGTTTTAGTTTCTCCATTAAAATACTTAGTTTTATCACAAAGATGGTTGCTTTTGATGGGACTTGATTTTTATGAACGAAAGAGAACTTTCTGTGGGTCCTTGCCCGCTGGTTGAAATTGAAAGAGAACTTTCTGTGGGTCCTTGCCCGCCGCTTGAAATTGACATTGCTGCCCACACAAGCCGGTTTCGTGGGGTGTGTTGAACCGCGATTTGGATATCTCTTTGGGGGATTATTATATACCACAAAAAAAAAAAGGGACATGAAGAGCAAAACTTGTGAAAAGATCAGATTTTTCAACCTTGTTTATTTTCTGTTATTGTAGACATTCAACTTTTACCCAAATCTGTAAAAGCTGATATCTCCAGCAGCAAAGAGAGTTTTTCTCTACTTTCTCCACAATATCAATGGCAGAAGTAACAAAGAGGTACTGCATTTTTTGTCTGTCTTCACACACCAGCTATATATGTTAAGTTTTCAACTCTCTGAACCAATTTTGTTCAACTTTCTTCTCAGATATGCAGTGGTTAGTGGTGCAAACAAGGGAATTGGATTGGAAATATGTAAGCAGATGGCTTCAAAAGGAACCATGGTTGTTTTAACAGCTAGAGATGAGAAGAGGGGTCTTGAAGCTGTTGATAAGCTGAAAGATCTTGGCCTGTCTGATAATGTAGTTTTTCATCAGCTTGATGTTGCAGACCCTGCTAGTGTTGCTTCTTTGGTGGATTTCGTCAAAACACAATTCGGAAAGCTTGATATCTTGGTATTTTTTCATCAAAACGCTACATTTCTTTTTTTAGTTTACTTCTTTCCAAGTTCATAATTTGACTGTTGTCACTTGTGCAGGTGAACAATGCAGGGATTGGTGGCGTCAAAGGTGATTTTGAAGCTCTTAGAGCTGCAGGCTTTGGTAAGGTAGTCTCCTATCAATCCACTTGGTTTCCATTAACCACAGTAGAGAATTGTCTCTTCAATCCGTGGTTAATGTTTGAGAGATTCGAAGAGATTGCAGATGATGGGATTTGAATCCCTGAATTCATTGAATGTCGCATTTTAACTATAGCATCATAAGTTAACTAAGTTAAGCCATGGATCTATGTTTTTAGATACTAGACTATAGCAGGTTAGCCTTTTGGAATTTGGATGGACCTAATAATCCCACACTTGGTTTAGTATCAACTCTTTATCCTAAACATATTTCTTGATTGCTTGGGGATTATAGCTACTAAATGGTAAGTATTTAGTGATAGAAAGTTTATCCAAAAGAACTATCCTGAATGCTCAAAGATGTTTTAGAACACCTCTTGTAAATGAGTAAGCCTCTTCCTCGTTGATGCAGCCTGGTGCACAACCAAACTGGGGTAGTCTGCTGACTCAATCACCAGAGTTATCCGAGCAATGCCTTCAAACAAACTACTACGGCGCCAAAAGAATGTGCGAATCACTTATTCAGCTTCTCCAGCTATCCAGTTCACCGAGAATTGTAAATGTTTCTTCTTCTATGGGGAAGTTAAAAGTAAGAAGATGAAAATAATCAATTGCTGGTATCATAGGTTTCAGCCTAAATTTTCTTCTTGTGTCTCAGAATGTATCGAACGAATGGGCAAAAGCAGTCCTGAGTGATGCTGGGAATCTTACAGAAGACAAGGTGGATGAGATATTGAGCCAGTATATGAAAGATTTCAAGGAGGGTTCATTGCAAGAGAAGGGTTGGCCTGCTTTTATGTCAGCCTACATACTGTCTAAAGCAGCCATGAATGCCTACACAAGGATCCTGGCTAAGAAATATCCCAATTTCATCATCAACTGTGTCTGCCCTGGCTTTGTGAAAACAGACATGAACTTCAATAGTGGGATCTTAAGTGTTGAAGAAGGTGCAGAGAGTCCTGTGAGATTAGCATTGTTGCCTAATAATGGCCCTTCTGGTCTCTTCTTTGCTAGGAAAGAAGAGTCAGAATTTTAATCAAAGCTTGCTTGATTCAAGTAAGTTAAGCTTGTGAAGATGTGTTTTGAGTGTTGTGTGGTTGGCGTGTAAAGTTACAGAAAACTCTAATAAAAGCATTTGGAAGAATAAGAGTTATGATATTTGTAAAACAATAATGTAATCGACATAGCTTGTAACCAGACATGCAATGATCTAATTGGCCAAAATATTTGTCAAGAATATTATTGTTCTTGTTGCAGTTTCAAGCTCTGAAGATACTGGAACAATGCTAAGTTGTAGCGTTTTATCCGAGTAATTTGTCAAAATGACGAAAATTTGTCAATTCAAAACTTGCAATTGAAAGCGCTATTGTATCACGATTCTTTGACTATAATCTAAGAGAAACAAGTCGGCTTTTGGCGATCATTGCATATACAAAAACAGGATTAAACCAAATTAGGATCAAATCCTCTTATAAAAACAAATAAATGCATACTAGTGGTTTCACAACTAACAAGACTAGACTTTTTGATTGTTGCCAAAATTAAGCTTTGTTACAATTGACGCGGTATTTATCCAAAGGAGCAATGTTTAGTTGGAAGCTTAGCACAGAAAAGCTAAGTCTATAACATTGCTACTTGAGAAAAAGCTTCATATGAACATTATGGCAGTCTCAGAACCTTGAATCTACACTCATTCAATGTATTTCGTTATGGCAAAACAGAACTGTCACTATGATAACATTTGTATAAAGCGTATTATTTGTAATGGATTAGCCGAGCAAGTTTGTTTAGTGAATTGAGCACTCAAATGCAGTCAAAGGGAGAGTCTAACCAGCAACATAGACAAGTTGCCACAAGTGCAACTTGAGCCAAATGGATAAAATTCTCAATTGAAGTTATATGCCCTCTTTGCTGAACTGACTGTGTTAGAGAGAAGCATTGCTATTGTCATAGGACCTACACCCCCTGGAACTGGAGTAATGGCTGCAGCAATCTTGCAGGCCTCGTCATAACAAACATCTCCAACTAACCGATATCCTCGAGGACTACTTGCATCCTTTCACATGGAACAACATATTACTTGTCAGTTAACCGAGGGGAGAAGGGATTCCAGAAAAAAAGTGAGCGACTCTAAAGTGTCACTAACCAAGTCAGAAGAGGGCACAAATAAGAAAGAAAAGAATGAAAAAGTCCACCAACCTCAACTGGATTTATTCCAACATCAATAATAACAGCACCTGGCTTTATCCAGCTACCTCTCACCATATTTGGCTGCCCCACAGCAGATATTATGATATCTGCCTGTCTTGTAATTTCCTCAGGATTCTTGGTTCTAGAATGGACAATAGTTACAGTAGCATCTTCCCTCTACCAATATCAAGACACTGTTAGGGGGTAAAAAGAAATAAGAAATTATGTGTCCAGAGATAATACAAATGAGTAGGAGAAGAGTCATTACTTGCAGTAACAGAGCTGCAGGCATTCCAACGATATTACTCCGACCAATGACAACAGCCCTCTTTCCTTTAATATCAACACCATATCTATGCAATAGTTCTATGCATCCTTTAGGGGTACATGGAACGAACATGGGTTCTCTACCTCGCATGGCAAGACGACCAATGTTCAATGGGTGGAAGCCATCCACATCTTTCTCAATCATAACAGCATTTAAAATGTTCTGCTCATTCATATGCTGGTGGAAATCCATGAAGCAGAATTAAGAGCCATGATTGCTTTCAAGCATGCAAACCCCATATACTACATATAGTATGATTGACATAAAGAGGATAAACATGCAGGTTTTCAAAATTAGATTAGAATCATACAGAAGGTAGAGGCAATTGAACAAGGATGCCATGAACCAAAGGCTCACCATTGAAGTCAGAGATATACTTGAGAACTTCTTGCTCAGAAGCATCATTAGGTAAATTTACTTCAAAGGACTTAATCCCTACAGATTCACAAGCTATTTTCTTGTTCCGCACATAAGTAGCAGAGTCCTTCCTATCCCCAACTAGAACAACGGCTAATCCAGGAACAACTCCAATTGCTTCCTTCAGCTTTGTTACTTCAGCACTTATTTCTTCTCTTATTTGCTTTGCCACTGATTTCCCATCGATCACCTTAGCGGATGGCTCAGCAGCCATTGAAGCTGTATAACAACAAACCAAAACCAGCCTTAATGATCCCATATTCCCATTTCCATATGAAAATTACTGTGATAAAATATTTAAGCCCTCGTAATGCAGTCTAAGCGTTTGACGAAATGCGACAATGACAGAAAATATCATAAAAGAAAAGTTATAACAATATATAATATAACAAACTGAAAACTTCCGAAAATTTCACATACCAGTAATGAAACGAGAAGAACATGGAGCGTGGAGAGAGAGGGCTCGAGGAAGGGCAGCGGTATGTGAGAAAACATGAAGTGGACCCACAAACCGGCGAAGGAAAACGAGACTATTGCTGAAGCGGGTAAAGGAGAGGCGATGGACGGAGGCAGCGGAAGAAGGATCAGATAATATCATGGACGCCATAGTGTTATGAGTCCAGAAACGACGGTGGAGTAAACTAAACGTTGCGTTGGTATTTTTAGGGCCGCACTTAAAATGCAGAGATAAAGACGGAAAAGGAAGCTGATTCTCAGGTTTTCACTTTGCAAGTGGCTTTGGCGGCGCTACTCTGCACTGCTCATTTATTTTTGTTTTATTTATTTGGTTTGAAAAATGTGAACTTTTTCATTACTATCAATTTGTTTTTATTTTGGGTTTAGGCCTAACCAGTTGGGGCTTTTGGTTTTGGGTATAAAATGGGCTATAGTATTTTGAGTTTTAGTTTAATATATATATTATATTTAACAAGTAGGTTAAGGTAGTTAATTTGATTTTAAATATTTTAGAAGTCAAAATCAAAATTGACCCAAAATCACCATCCAAACTTACATTGAAAATCTATACAAATTAAATCGCATCAGTTCGATCAGTTTAGATAATTTTGTTCGAGCTTACACTAATAAAATTAGAAAAAAAACGAAGTTCCTACTCACTTATACTTTTAAGTACTAGCAAGCATGGTAAGAAAACACAATGCAAATATAAGATTAAGAACATATTAAAAGTGTTATTAACTCAAATTCTAGCTTACAAATGAGGGAGGATGATTCCTTATTAGAAAAGACTCTTTTGATCCAATAAATATGATTAATATAACTGTATAATTAAAATAAAAATTTTCTATTTAGGCTTTTAAAATGAATTTTTTTATTTAAGCCCTTTAAAGTTTTTAAAATTTTAAATTAGTAAATTTAAGATTGCACTTTAGTTTTCTAAAAATAATAAAAATTGATTTAAACTTTTAAAATTATAAAGATGTAGACTACTTAAATAGTGAAATTATATTTTTACTATCTTAAAAATTAAATTTTAATTTTAACCCTCCTAAAAAGAATTTTTACCTTCACCCATGTTCAGAAGCATCTTGTTCTGAAATTGTTATACCTAAAAAAATGATGCTGTGCTTAATTAATGACTTAAAAGCATTTGGAGTCTGGAGTCCTTGTCTTTTGCCCTTAATTGAAAATCAATTTCAATTTCAATTTCTTTTCCTTAGCTAAGAAACAAGGTGACTTTAGAAGTGAAAGTTTTTTTTTTCATTTGAGGTTTTAGCTTTTTAAGTTTATCTTTTACTAAATAACTTGGTATTTAGGAATTATATTATATTTTTATTTTTTTAATTACTCTTTCAATTCTATAATTTTTTCTGATTTTTGGGTTTGGTTTTAACCGGTTGAGGCATTTGGGCTTGGGATTTAATTTGAGTTTTGGTGTAAAATGAGTTATAGGATATTGAGTTTGAGTTTAACATATATTATATTTAATAAATATGTTAAGTCAGTTAATTTAATTTCAAAATTTTGAAATTCAAAATCAAACCGACTAGAATTTACCATCCAAGCTTACATTGAAAATTTATACAAATAAAGTCCAATCGATTTGATCGGTTTAAACAATTTTATTTGAGTTTATACTAATAAAATTAGAGAAAATAAAGTTTACACTCACGTATGCTTTTAAGTCCTAACAGGCACAATAAGAAAACATAATGCAAATATAAGAAAATATTGAAAGTGTTATTAATTCAAAACAAGAAAAGACGCTTTTGATCGTCAAGATTCAATAAATATGATTAATATAAGTGTATAATAATAATGGAAAATTTTTATTTAGGTCAATTTAAAATTTTCATTTAAGCCCTTTAAAGTTTTTAAAATTTAAAATTAATAAATATAAAATTGTACTTTAACCCCTAAAATGATAAATTTTGATTTAATCCTTTAAAATTATAAAGATGTAGGCTATTCAAATGGTGGAACTACATTTTTACTATCGCGAAAATTAAAATTTAATTTCGGTCCTCCTAAAAAGTTGTTTACTCAAAAACATTTTTTTACTAAATAACTTGGCATTTAGGAATTATATTTTATTTTATTTTTGTAATTACTCTTTCATTTCTATAAAAAAATTCTTCTGATTTTGGGTTTTGGTTCTAGCCGGTTGGGGCATTTGGGCTTGAGATTTAATTTGAGTTTTGGTGTAAAATGAGTTATAGGATATTGAGTTTGAGTTTAACATATATTATATATAATAAGTATGTTAAGTTAGTTAATTCGATTTTAAAAATTTTTAAATTTAAAATCGAAACCGGCTAGAAATTACCATCCAAGCTTATATTGAAATTTTATACAAATAAAATTGCATCGATTCAATCGGTTTGGACAGTTTTACTCGAGTTTACACTAATAAAATTAGAGAAAATAAAGTTTACACTCACATATACTTTTAAGTCCTAACAAGCACGATAAGAAAACAGAATGCAAATGTAAGAAAATATTAAAAGTGTTATTAATTCAAATTAGGGGTGATGCCTTATTTATAGGAAAGACAATTTTGATCCAATAAACATGATTAATGTAAATGTACGGTCAAGATCAAGTCTTTTTATCCAATAAATATGATTCATATAAGTATGCAATGAAAATGGAAAATTTTCTATTTAAGTCTATTTAAAATTTTCATTTAAGTTTTTAAAGTTTTTAAAATTTAAATTTAATAAATATAAAATTATAGTTTGGCCCTAAAATGATAAAATTTAATTTAATTTTTTTAAATTATAAAGATATAAACTATTCAAATGATGAAATTACATTTTTATTATCATAAAAATTAAAATTTAATTATCATGACTTAAAACGCATTTGGAGTCCCGAGTCCTTGTATTTTGCCTTTAATTGAAATTCAATTTCAATTTTTTTTTCCTTAGCTAATTTCCATTGTTTTGTGCGCAAGGTGGTGGTGGAACGCACCACCATGCTGCCAAAATTCGTTTGCTTCATTTTAGTCAGTCTTTAATGCACATGGGTGGAGGACCAATCATTGTTAATGAAATACGAAATAGTGACTATTTTGTAATTATTTCAAAATTTAATGATTTAATTTTATTTTAATTTGTATCTTTTGATTCAAATGTTTTTAAGTATGTAGCCCAAAGGAGTAATAAGCTAGTAGACTCTTTTAAGCTTATAGGGTTTCGTAGATTTGAGGGCTTAAAATATACTCAATTCAACAACATGATATTGTGCTTAAGTATATTTTATTATAAGGTATTAAATACTGTTTTATAGTTTATGTTTGAAGTTTTCGACTCCTTTTTCTAACAATGTTACTTCTAAATATCAAATTTACATTCTCTCTTTGTGTAACTAATTTTGTCATTACACTTAATGTTTGTTGATTAATTATATTTTTATTTATTAGTGAAATGTTAATGGACCTTTTATTGAAAAGTATATATTATCTAATCAAATGCATATTTTATTTAATAACAAAATTAGCTAATTTCAAAAGTCACGTACTCAATTCATTTTCATTTCCATTTTAATATGATTGCAAATTTCCATTTTCATTTCCATTTCCATTTCTTGAAACATACATTCATTTCCAAATGATTCCATTTATCCATTTCGGAGAAAATCATAATCATTCTTGAATATCCGTTCTCCCAATATGATCTTATTTTATCCCATGGTAATCATTACATCTTCCTTCATGAAAAGTCAATCACTATCAAATTGTGATCAAGTCATCCATCACAAAGACGGATGACCCGTAGACACATTTACTTTTCATCAACCATGTAATGCCAACGAGAGGACATCATTTACCCATGTTTTGGGCTATGAATTCCACTGTCGTGAATACTACAGAATTCATACACCCAACACACCGGTTTTCGTTTCCTTATCTATTTGAACTCGGGCTTTTACTTACATTAAAGTGTACACGTCGTGCATACATAGTCCGTCTTCCGCTCAGGATTTAGGTATGTCACACTATGAATGTCATAAGTGAGTAAATCCATAAACGAATTTATGACCTATTTTTTAGTGGTGTTGGAAACAGTGGTTTCGAGACCACAAATTTGATGAACAAGTTCGTATAATTGGCATGTAACATATATGAGTCAATAATAATTTTTATATTAAATTTTGGTTTGATGAATTGAACTAATTGAATTAAAAGTTAGTATAAGTAATTCGATTCAAAAGTCAAATAGTTATTGAAAACGAGGTATTAAGACCCCATTTCTGTAATTTAGGGTCGTAAATAATAGACTTTTTCACTTAAATAATATAAAAAATAAAATTAATAACTAAAATATATGTGCATAAGATTATTTACTAAAATGGTATGGTTTTATTGGTGCCGCTTGTCAAATTGGCAGTACCGAATTGAAATGTAATAATTTAAAGTATTCAGGGACTTGATATGCAAATTTACCCTTTTGAGTGGCTGAGGAAGAAAAAGTGAAAGGGTGCCGCCCGACAGTGTGGTGGCACCAAACCTTAAATGTGGCTAATTACCTTCTAAGTCTTCCTTATTTATTATTTGATTTTTATTCCCCTTTAACTCACTACATTGTGTTTAAACAAGCCCTCAACCTATTTTTGTAGTTAAATAAACTCTTAACCTATGATTTTTACTCATAAAAGCTCTTTATTTTAATATTAAAATAAATATATTTTGAATTTCGAGCTCTTATCTTAATTTTTCGTTGATGCAATAAAAATTATATACACTTTAACATCAACATAAAATCTAAAAAAGTAATTAAAAATTTCAAAAGAGTAGCTAAGAATATCATGTATTTAAGCACTCTCAAGAAAATTTAATTTTTTATTTATTAAACTATTCTCATTAAATTCACATGAACACCAAATGCGAATTAGGTTATATTTTTCAAATAGCTTTACTTTGGATAAAATATATTTACTTTAATATTAAAATAAAGAGTTTTTATGAATAAAAATCATAGGTTAAGAGTTTATTTAAACACAATATAGTGTCGCCACACTGGCCGCACCCTTTCTTTTTTTTTAGCAGCCACTCAAAATGATAAATTTTAATGCTGAATACTTTAGATCATTATATTTCAGTTCGGTAACGCCAATTTAACAAGCGGCACCAATAAAACTATATCATTCTGGTAAAATAGGTTATTAATTTTATTTTTTGTATTATTTAAGTGAAAAAAAAAGTCCAAATAATACAAATTTACTCAATTATTACAGACTTTATGGACTTGATGGTTACAAGGCGGCAGGTGGTTAGGTAGGGATTTGGTTGATTTGAAATGTCTTGACTGAGGAATCACAAACCAATTTGAAGTGTAAGGAGCATTTTCTACTTTATTAATCATGGTATTTAAAGATTGGGCTATTTTACTTAAATAGTCTAAAAAATATTATATTTATAAAAATAACAGGTTTAAAAATAATCATCAAAATAATCTGAAATAAACAGTAAAATAGGATTGTGGCCTATCAATGGCCGAAACCAACTCTTATTTTGGACCCATAATTGTCTGATAATTGTGTCAGAGTTATAAAAAATAATTTTTTTCTGGCCTGTCAATGGTTGGAACCAGTGTATTTTTTTAAATTGTATAATACTGATATACAAAAAAGAAAAAAAAATTGGGTGCTGGCCTATTAATGGCCGACACCCCTGTACACGGGAAAAAAAATTTCGAGTTATAGTCTAACAATGGCCAGCACCAGAACACGAAAAAAGTAAAAAAAAAAATTTGGGTGGTGGCCTGCCAATGGCCGGCACCACCTTTTTTGGGGAATTTTTTTTTCACTTTTTTCGTGTTAATAGCAAATACCAGTATACGAAAAAAGTAAAAAAAATATTTTTTGGGCCGGTACTAGAGGTGCTCATGGGCCGGGCCCGTAAAAAATTTCGGCCCAACCCGAAATATGGGCCTAAAATTTTGCCCAGGCCCGGCCCGGGAAAAAATCATAAACCCGGGCCCGGCCTGACCCATTTTTTTAATAAAATACCAAAAATATATTTTAAAAATAAAAAAAAGTATTTTAAAAATATTTTATAATTAAAAAATTTTAAAAATATTTTAAAATTTAAAAAATGTATTTTAAAATTATTTTAAAATTAAAAAATTGTAAAAATATTTTAAAATTTTAAAAAGTATTTTAAAAATATTTTAAAATTAAAAAAATTTAAAAATAAATATATTTATTATATCGGCCCGGCCTGTTTTCTAAACGGGCCTCGTTTTTTTGCCCAAGCCCATATTTCGGGCCTATATTTTTACCCAAACCCTCCCATATTTCGGGCGGGCCGTCGGGCCGGGCCACCCGGCCCATGAGCACCTCTAGCTGGTACCACCTTTTTTTGGGGGAATTTTTTTTTACTTTTCTCGTATACTGATACCTGTTATTGACACGAAAAAAGTAAAAAAAAATTCTCACAAAAAAGGTGGTGCCAACCGTTGGCAGGCCACCACAATTTTTTTTTTACTTTTTTCGTATACTAATACCTGCTATTGACACGAAAAAAGTGAAAAAAAAAATTCCCCATAAAAGGTGGCAGGCCACCACCAATTTTTTTTTACTTTTTTCGTATATTGATACCAGCTATTGACACGAAAAAAGTAAAAAAAAAAATTCTCCCCCCAAAAAAGATGGTGCCGGCCATTGGCAAGCCACCACCAAATTTTTTTTTTACTTTTTTTATATACTAATACCTGCTATTGACACGAAAAAAAGTGAAAAAAAATTTCCCCAAAAAAGGTGGTGCCGACTAGAGGCGCTCATGGGCTGGGTCGGGTCGGGTTCGGGCTGGGCCCATAAAAAATTTTGGCCCATGTCCTAAGCTCAGGCCTGGCCCGGCCTAAAATTTTGTCCAGACTGGGCCCGGGAAAAAATTCATAAGCCCGAGCCTAGCCTGACCCGTTTTTTAAATAAACATCAAAAATATTTTTTTTAAAATAAAAAAGTATTTTAAAAATAAAAAATAAAAATATTTATTATATTCGGGTCCGGCCCATGAGCACCTCTAGTGCCGACCATTGGCAGGCTACCACCAATTTTTTTTTACTTTTTTCGTGTTCTGGTGCCAGCGATTAACAGACCAAAACTCAAAAAAAAATTTCCATGTATAGGGGTGCCGGCCATTGACAGGCCAGCACCATTTTTTTTATTTTTTGTATATCAGTATTATACAATTTTAAAAAAATAAACCGGTTCTGGCCATTAACATGCAAGAACCAAAAAAATTATTTTTTTAACTCTGACACAATTATCAGACAATCATGGATCCAAAATATGAGTTGGTTCTAGCTATTGACAAGTCACAACCCTATTTTGGTAATTATTTTGGTAATTATTTTCAAACCTGTGTTATTTTTATAAAAATAATATTTTTTTAGACTATTTAAATAAAATAGCCTAAAGATTGCCTATATATGAATCTCTAAAACCCTATGATTTATCATATCATCATTTTCAAACTTCGGACTAGAGAGGGTGTTTTCAATGGCAGACGAAGTGACCAAGAGGTACTAATTTTTTCTTCACAGACCATGATGTGTCTTTTCAATTTTTCTTCAAATTCCATGCTGTCGATGTCTTTCTTTTACGCTTAGTTGGTGATCACTAGGCTCTGTGGCTATCTTGCTGGATTTTGTGGTGTGTAACTATAAACTGCAAAATAGGGGTGAGTTAAGACGCGTCGTAGCTTATGTGTTAGGATGCTCTCTTATGCTTAATTCGGTATTTTAGTACAAAATAAGAGTAAAAATATATGTGGAAGGGGTCATATACTCATATTTGAGAAGATTAACGTTAAAATATATGTGTTGGGATACTCATATTTTTTTTGTTCTCTTTCTCTTTCTGTTCAACATAGGCCAATCTTTAAAAAAAAAAATCTCTTGTGAGTTTAATTGTATGCTTTGTGCTTGCCATACAATGGATCCTGCACAACAGAAATTAAACTTAGACTAGGGATACTAATTGATATTGAATTTAATGAAGTGTTCGAAATTAATGGTTTGACAACTAAAAGGCAGTTCCTGTTTTGTAGCCAAAGAGGAGAAAGGTCGTATTTTTGACATAGCATATTTGTTGTTAAATCCATTAATTTCAAATATCCCGGCCTTGAATCCAGTTACAATTCAAAGTACAAAAAAAAATTACCCAGACAGTCTGACAGTAATCTTTTATCAAATTTTTTGAAGGATTACAACCAAGAAATGCTTTCAAAGATAACTGTTTTACATATTTCAAAAGAAATTTGATTATTTCAGGTATGCAGTTGTCACCGGGGCAAATAAGGGTATTGGACTTGAAATATGTAAGCAATTAGCTCAAAATGGGATCACGGTGGTATTAACTGCTAGAGATGAGAAAAGAGGTCTTGAAGCTCTTGAAAGTCTACAACACTCTGGTCTCTCAGATTATCTAATTTTTCACCAGCTCGATGTAACAGACCCTGAAAGCATTGCTTCTCTGGCAGATTTTGTGAAGAAGCAATTTGGGAAGTTGGATATCTTGGTACCAATTATCCACCTTATATGCCATAATTAGCATAACAGATTTTCTATGACAAGATTTTCTTAAAACATTGATTTTTTTACAGGTTAACAATGCTGGGGTTTATAGTGCAACCTTTTTGTTTACTCCTGGTACTACGGTATGTTGGCTAAACTACCTTTATTACAGAATGCCTGTCTCACGAACTAACCTATTGGGTCATGAATACGATATTGTCTTAAAGTTTTACCATCTAACGCGTGTCTTCACATATTCGAGTCAAACGTAAAGTGCACTATAGTAAAGGCACTGCTGAGGGTGGTAAAACTTTGATATATTTATGGCTACTCAAACGAACAATAAAGACGTAATCGGATGGGTTTGTGTCATGACAGCTTGTTACAAATGTAGGTAAAGTTGAGTGATTTACCGAGTAAAGTGACTGAAGGCAATTACGAGTTATCCGAAGAATGCCTAAAAATAAACTATTATGGCGCCAAAAGAACTGCCGAAGCACTTATTTCATTGCTGCAACTATCCGACTTACCAAGGATCGTAAATGTTTCCTCCTCTGCAGTCATGCTGGAGGTAGAATCCCGAGTTCCTGTAAAATCCCATTTCAGATCATAAGCTTCAAAAACGGTTGATGGAAAAGTTTCTTTGTTACAGGGTAAATGTGAGAAGCTTAAAGGAGTGTTAACAGGTGTTACAACAGAGGAGAAACTGAATGACTTGATAACCGAGTATCTAAAAGATTTTAAGGAGGGCTTACATGGAAGTAAAGGATGGCCAGCCGTCGCCTCTGCCTATACTGTCTCAAAAGTAGCACTTAATGCCTACACAAGGATTCTGGCAAACAAGTACCCAGATTTCTGCATCAACTCTGTTTGCCCAGGATACGCCAAAACTGATATAAACCTCAACGCTGGTATCATAACTGCTGAAGAAGCTGCTGTGACTCCCGTTAAGTTGGCACTGTTGCCTAAAGGTGGCCCTTCTGGTCTCTTTTTTGTGAAGGGTGAGCCTGCAACTCCGGAACCTTGATGATCAACACCAGGACGACGGCAACAATGCAATCTCAACTTAGATGAAATGCAGCAATAAAATGAAAATAAATTCTCACTTTATGTGGATCAATTATACTAGTGTGTGGTTTAGTTCGTTATTTTTCACGTTATATATGAAATTTTGTGTTATAAGTTGTATTATGGGAATGGACCAACTTTTAAACCTAAACATATATATGGCAGTATTGGTTTTAGTTTCTCCATTAAAATACTTAGTTTTATCACAAAGATGGTTGCTTTTGACGGGAGTTGATTTTTATGAACGAAAGAGAACTTTCTGTGGGTCCTTGCCCGCTGCTTGAAACTTACATTGCTGCCCACACAAGCCGGTTTCGTGGGGTGTGTTGAACCGCTATTTGGATATCTTTTTGGGGGATTATTATATACCACAAAAAAAAAGGACATGAAGAGCAAAACTTTTGAAAAGATCAGATTTTGCAACCTTCTTTATTTTCTGTTGTTTACATTCAACTTTTACCCAAATCTGTAAAAGCTGATATCTCCAGCAGCAAAGAGAGTTTTCCTCTACTTTCTCCACAATATCAATGGCAGAAGTAACAAAGAGGTACTGCTTTTTCGGTCTTTCTTCACACACCAGCTATATATGTTTAAGTTTTCAACTCTCTGAACCAAATTTGTTCAACTTTCTTCTCAGATATGCAGTGGTTACTGGTGGAAACAAGGGAATTGGATTGGAAATATGTAAGCAGGTGGCTTCAAAAGGAACCATGGTTGTTTTAACAGCTAGAGATGAGAAGAGGGGTCTTGAAGCTGTTGAAAAGCTGAAAGATCTTGGCCTGTCTGGTAATGTAGTTTTTCATCAGCTTGATGTTGCAGACCCTGCTAGTGTTGCTTCTTTGGTGGATTTCGTCAAAACACAATTCGGAAAGGTTGATATCTTGGTATTTTTTCATCAAAACGCTACATTTCGTTTTTTAGTTTACTTCTTTCGAAGTTCATAATTTGACTGTTGTCACTTGTGCAGGTGAACAATGCAGGGATTGGTGGCGTCAAAGGTGATTTTGAAGCTCTTAGAGCTGCAGCCTTTGGTAAGGTAGTCTCCTATCAATCCACTTGGTTCCCATTAACCACAGTAGAGAATTGTCTCTTCAATCCGTAGTTAATGTTTGAGAGATTCGAAGAGATTGCAGATGGTGGGATTTGAATCCCTGAATTCATTGAGTGTCACATTTTAACTATAGCTGCATAAGTTAACTAAGTTAAGCCCTGGGTCTATGTTTTTCGATACTAGACTATAGCAGGTTAGCCTTTTGGAATTTGGATGGACCTAATAATCCCACACTTGGTTTAGTATCAACTCTTTATCCTAAACATATTTCTTGATTGCTTGGGGATTATAGCTACTAAGTGGTAAGTATTTAGTGATAGAAAGTTTATCCAAAAGAACTATCCTGAATGCTCAAAGATGTTTAGAACACCTCTTGTAAATGAGTAAGCTTCTTCCTCGTTGATGCAGCCTGGTGCACAACCAAACTGGGGTAGTCTACTGACTCAATCACCAGAGTTATCCGAGCAATGCCTTCAAACAAACTACTACGGCGCCAAAAGAGTGTGCGTCACTTATTCAGCTTCTCCAGCTATCCAGTTCACCGAGAATTGTAAATGTTTCTTCCTCTATTGGGAAGTTAAAAAGTAAGAAGATGAAAATAATCAATTGCTGGTATCATTGGTTTCATCCTAAATTTTCTTGTTGTGTCACAGAATGTATCGAACGAATGGGCAAAAGCAGTCCTGAGCGATGCTGGGAATCTTACAGAAGACAAGGTGGATGAGATATTGAGCCAGTATATGAAAGATTTCAAGGAGGGTTCATTGCAAGGGAAGGGTTGGCCTGCTTTTATGTCAGCCTACATACTGTCTAAAGCAGCCATGAATGCCTACACAAGGATCCTCGCTAAGAAATATATCAATTTCATCATCAACTGTGTCTGCCCTGGCTTTGTGAAAACAGACATAAACTTCAATAGTGGGATCATAAGTGTTGAAGAAGGTGCAGAGAGTCCTGTGAGATTAGCATTGTTGCCTAATAATGGCCCTTCTGGTCTCTTCTTTGTTAGGAAAGAAGAGTCAGAATTTTAATCAAAGCTTGCTTGATTCAAGTAAGTTAAGCTTGTGAAGATGTGTTTTGAGTGTTGTGTGGTTGGCGTGTAAAGTTACAGAAAACTCTAATAAAAGCATTTGGAAGAATAAGAGTTATGATATTTGTAAAATCATAATGTAATCGACATAGATTGTAACCAGACATGCAATGATCTAATTGGCCAAAATATTTGTCAACAATATTATTGTTCTTGTTGCAGTTTCAAGCTCTGAAGATACTGGAACAATGCTAAGTTGTAGCGTTTTATCCGAGTAATTTATCAAAATGATGAAAATTTGTCAATTCAAAACTTCCAATTGAAAGCGCTATTGTATCACGATTCTTTGACTATAATCTAAGAGAAACAAGTCGGCTTTTGGCGATCATTGCATATACAAAAACAGGATTAAACCAAATTAGGATCAAATCCTCTTATAAAAACAAATAAATGCATACTAGTGGTTTAACAACAAACAAGACTAGTCTTTTTGATTGTTGCCAAAACTAAGCTTTGTTACGATTGACCCGGTATTTATCCAAAGGAGCAATGTTTAGTTGGAGGGCTTAGCACAGAAAAGCTAAGTCTATAACTTTGCCACTCGAGAAAAAGCTTCATATAAACATTATGGCAGTCTCAGAACCTTGAATCTACACTCATTCAATGTATTTCGTTATGGCAAAACAGAACTGTCACCATGATAACATTTGTATAAAGCGTCTTATTTGTAAAGGATTAGACGAGCAAGTTTGTTTAGGGAATTGAGCACTCAAATGCAGTCAAGGGAGAGTCTAACCAGCAACATAGACAAGTTGCCACAAGTGCAACTTGAGTCAAATGGATAAAATTCTCAATTGAAGTTATATGCCCTCTTTGCTGAACTGACTGTGTTAGAGAGAAGCATTGCTATTGTCATAGGACCTACACCCCCTGGAACTGGAGTAACGGCTGCAGCAATCTTGCAGGCCTCGTCATAACAAACATCTCCAACTAACCGATATCCTCGAGGACTACTTGCATCCTTTCACATGGAACAACATATTACTTGTCAGTTAACTGAGGGGAGAAGGGATTTCAGAAAAAGTGAGCGACTCTAAAGTCTCACTAACCAAGTCAGATCAGAAGAGGACACAAATAAGAAAGAAAAGAATGAAAAAGTCCACCAACCTCAACTGGATTTATTCCAACATCAATAATAACAGCACCTGGCTTTATCCAGCTACCTCTCACCATATTTGGCTGCCCCACAGCAGATATTATGATATCTGCCTGTCTTGTAATTTCCTCAGGATTCTTGGTTCTAGAATGGACAATAGTTACAGTAGCATCTTCCCTCTACCAATATCAAGACACTGTTAGTGGGGTAAAAAGAAATATGAAATTATGTGTCCAGAGATAATACAAATGAGTAGCAGAAGAGTCATTACTTGCAGTAACAGAGCTGCAGGCATTCCAACGATATTACTCCGACCAATGACAACAGCCCTCTTTCCTTTAATATCAACACCATATCTATGCAATAGCTCTATGCATCCTTTAGGGGTACATGGAACGAACATGGGTTCTCTACCTCGCATGGCAAGACGACCAATGTTCAATGGGTGGAAGCCATCCACATCTTTCTCAATCGTAACAGCATTTAAAATGTTCTGCTCATTCATATGCTGGTGGAAATCCATGAAGCAGAATTAAGAGCCATGATTACTTTCAAGCATGCAAACCCCATATACTACATATAGTATGATTGACATAAAGAGGATAAACATGCAGGTTTTCAAAATTAGATTAGAATCATACAGAAGGTAGAGGCAATTGAACAAGGATGCCATGAACCGAAGGATCACCATTGAAGTCAGAGATATACTTGAGAACTTCTTGCTCAGAAGCCTCATTAGGTAAATTTACTTCAAAGGACTTAATCCCTACAGATTCACAAGCTTTTTTCTTGTTCCGCACATAAGTAGCAGAGTCCTTCCTATCCCCAACTAGAATAACGGCTAATCCAGGAACAACTCCAATTGCTTCCTTCAGTTTTGTTACTTCAGCACTTATTTCTTCTCTTATTTGCTTTGCCACTGATTTTCCATCGATCACCTTAGCGGATGGCTCAGCAGCCATTGAAGCTGTATAAAAACAAACCAAAACCAGCCTTAATGATCCCATATTCCCATTTCCATATGAAAATTACTGTGATAAAATATTTACGCCCTCGTAATGCAGTCTAAGCGTTTGACGAAATGCGACAGTGACGGAAAATAACATAAAAGAAAAATTATAACAATATATAATATAACAAACTGAAAACTTCCGTAAAATTCCCATACCAGTAATGAAACGAGAAGAACGTGGAGCGTGGAGAGAGAGGGCTCGAGGAAGGGTAGGGGTATGTGAGAAAACATGAAGTGGACCCACAAACCGGCGAAGGGAAACGAGACCATTGCTGAAACGGGTAAAGGAGAGGCGATGGACGGCGGCAGCGGAAGAAGGATCAGTGAATATTATGGACGCCATAGTGTTATGAGTCCAGAAACGACGGTGGAGTAAGCTAAACGTTGCGTTGGTATTTTTAGAGCTTCACTTAAAATGCAGAGATAAAGACGGTAAAGGAAGCTGATTCTCAGGTTTTCACTTTGCAAGTGGCTTTGGCGGCGCTACTCTGCTCTTCTCATTTTCTTTGTGTTTGTAAAATAACGATTTATTTTTGTTTTATTTATTTGATTTAAAAAATGTGAACTTTTACTATCAATTTTTTTTATTTATTTTGGGTTTAGGCCTATCCAGTTGGGGCATTTGAGTTTGGGATTTAATTTGGTGTTGGGTATAAAATGGGTTATAAGATATTGAGTTTGAGTTTAATATATATATTATATTTAATAAATATGTTAAGGTAGTTAATTTGATTTCAAATATTTTAAAAGTCAAAATCAAAATTGACCCGAAATCACCCTCCAAACCTACGTTGAAAATTTATACAAATTAAATTGCGTCAGTTCGATCGGTTTGGATAATTTTGCTTGAGCTTCCACTAATAAAATTAGAAAAAAATAAAGTTCCCACTCACATATACTTTTAAGTCCTAACATGCTTAATAAGAAAACACAATGCAAATATAAGAAAATATTAAAAGTGTTATTAACTCAAATTCTAGCTTACAAATGAGGGAGGATGATTCCTTGTTAGAAAAGGTTCTTTTGATCCAATAAATATGATTAATATAGGTGTATAGTTAAAATAAAAATTTCTATTTAGGCTCTTAAAATGAATTTTTTAATTTAAGTTCACTAAAGTTTCTAAAATTTTAAATTAGTAAATTTAAAGTTACACTTTAGTTTTCCTAAAATGATAAAAATCGATTTAAACTTTTAAAATTATAAAATATAGACTATTTAAATGGTAAAATTATATTTTACTATCATAAAAATTAAAATTTAATTTCAACCCTCCTAAAAAGAATTTCCACCTTCACCCCATGTTCAAAAGCATCTTGTTCTGAAATTGTTATACCTAACAAAATGATATTGTGCCTAATTAATGACTTAAAAGCATTTAGAGTCTCGAGTCCCTGTAATTTGCCTTTAATTAAAAATCAGTTTCAATTTTTTTTCCTTAGCTAAGCAACAAGGTAACGGGTAATTTACCAATAAAAGCCATTTTTTTTCAAAATTTACCGAAATGGGCCGATTTTTTTATTATTTACCGGAATGGGCCATTTTCCGCGAAATCGCGTCCACGTCAGCGCGATGTCAGGGTACGTGTCAGGACATCGCGTCCACGTCAGCGCAATTTGCTTACGTGAACACAAATCGCGCCTACGAGGACGCGATTTGCTGACATGGATGAACAGTTTATGTTTTTAAGCTTGGAAAACTTTGAAAGGCCATAACTTTTCGCTCGGTTGTCCGATTGAGACGATTTTTTTTTATTTCGAATAAATTTTCGAGATCTACGCGCTGACAAACAGCCGTAGGCAGTTTGCCGTAGTTTTTGTAGAAAAAGATCCTTTTTTGCCCCTAAATTTTGATTTTTTCGGTTTAAAATTGAATTTTGAAACATTCAAATCATTATTTTCCTTATTTGTTTGAAGTAAACACCGAATATTTTTTTACAGAATTGTCTTATATCATCCTGTCATAGGTATAAGTCAGCTCATTCCACTTTTGAGAAGTTCCCTAAAATTTTCCATTTTATTCAATTTAGTCCCTAAAACCTAAATAGTCATATTTTCAAATCTAAGCTTCGTTTTTCAATTCAAATTCAATTTCATCCTTCCATAACATTCAAATATTCTTAAATACAAAAATTTCATGCTAATTTTGAAATAATTACACTTTAGTCCCTATACTCGTAACTAACAAATTATACTTTACAAATTAGCCCCTATTCATCTCTAAGCAGTTTGTCAGCGTGTAGATCTCGAAAAGTTATTCAAAATAAAAAAAAATCGTCTCAATCAGACAACCGGGCCAAAAGTTATGGCCTTTCAAAGTTTTTCAAGCTAAAAACATAAAGCTGTTCATGTCACGTCGACAAATCGCGTCCTCTAGGGCGCGATTTCAATCACGTCGACAAGTCGCGCTGACGTGGACGCGATTCTGGCGCGTACGACGTCGTCGCCGACGTGGACGTGATTTCGCGGAAAATGGACCATTCCGGTAAATAATTAAATAGTTGGCCCATTTCGGTAAATTTTGAAAAAAAAGGGCTTTTATTGGTAAATTACCCCAAGGTAACGACTTCAAAAGTGCAAGTTTTTTTTTATTTGGGGTTTTAGCTTTTTAAGTTTATATTTGACTAAATAACTTGGTATTTAGGAATTATATTATATTTTGTTTTTTTAATTACTCTTTCATTTTTATAAATTTTTTTTCTTCTGATTTTGGGTTTTGGTTCTAGCCGGTTGGGGCATTTGGGCTTGGGATTTAATTTGAGTTTTGGTGTAAAATGAGTTATAGGATATTGAGTTTGAGTTTAGCATATATTATATTTAATAAGTATGTTAAGTCAGTTAACTCGATTTGAAAAATTTTGAAATTCAAAATCGAAACTGGCTAGAAATTACCATCCAAGCTTACATTGAAAATTTATACAAATAAAATCCAGTCGATTCCATCGGTTTAAACAATTTTACTCGAGTTTACACTAATAAAATTAGAGAAAATAAAGTTACACTCATGTATGCTTTTAAGTCCTAACAAGCACAATAAGAAAACATAATGCAAATATAAGAAAGTATTGAAAGTGTTATTAATTCAAAACAGAATGACGCTTTTGATCCAATAAATATGATTAATATAAATGTACAGTCAAGATCAAGTCTTTTTTATCCAATAAATATGATTAATATAAATGTACAGTCAAGATCAAGTCTTTTTTATCCAATAAATATGATTAATATAAGTGTATAATGATAATGGAAAATTTTCCATTTAGGTCCCTTTAAAATTTTCATTTAAGCCCTTCAAAGTTTTTAAAATTTAAATTTAATAAATATAAAATTGTACTTTGGCCCCTAAAATCATAAATTTTGATTTAATCCTTTAAAAATTATAAAGATATAGGCTATTCAAATGGTGGAACTACATTTTTACTATCGTGAAAATTAAAATTTAATTTCGCCCTCCTAAAAAATTTTTTACTCAAAAACATTTTTTAACTAAAAAACTTGGTATTTAGGAATTATATTTTATTTTTTAATTACTCTTTCATTTCTATAAAAAAAATCTGGTTTTAGATTTTGGTTCTAGCCGGTTGGGGCATTTGGGCTTAGGATTTAATTTGAGTTTTGGTGTAGAATGAGTTATAGGATATTGAGTTTGAGTTTAACATATATTATATATAATAAGTATGTTAAGTCAGTTAATTCGATTTTAAAAATTTTGAAATTCAAAATCTAAACCGGTTAGAAACTACCATCCAAGTTTATATTGAAATTTATACAAATAAAATTGCGTCGGTTCGATCGGTTTGGACAATTTTATTCGAGTTTACACTAATAAAATTAGAGAAAATAAAGTTTACACTCACATATACTTTTAAATCCTAACAAGCACGATAAGAAAACATAATGCAAATATAAGAAAAATATTAAAAGTGTTATTAATTCAAATTAGGGGTGATGCCTTATTTATAGGAAAAGACACTTTTGATCCAATGAATATGATTAATATAAACGTACGGTCAAGATCAAGTATTTTTATCCAATAAATATGATTAATATAAGTATGCAATGATAAGGAAAATTTTCTATTTAGGTCCATTTAAAATTTTCATTTAAGTCTTTTAAAGTTTTAAATTTTAAAATTAATAAATATCCTTAAAAATGATAAAATTTGATTTAATTCTTTAAAAATTATAAAGATATAAACTATTCAAATGATTAAATTACATTTTACTATCATAAAATTAAAATTTAACTTCAGCCCTCCTAAAATAATTTTCTTACCCAAACATTTTGTTAAAAGAAATGATATTGTGCCTAATTAACATGACTTAAAAGGCATTTGGAGTCCCGAGTCCCTATAATTTGCCTTTAATTGAAAATCAACTTCAATTTTTTTTTCCTTGGCTAATTTCCATTGTTTTGTGCGCAAGGTGGTGGTGTAATCTGTCTTTAATGCACATGGGTGGAGGCCCAATCATTGTTAATGAAATACGAAAAAGTGACTATTTTGTAATTATTTCAAAATTTAATAATTATGGTAATGGTTTAATTTTGTTGAATTGGCCCAAATTTTAATTTTTATCTTTTAAGTATGGAGTAATAAGCTAGTAGACTCTTTTAAGCTTATAGGGTTAAGTAGATTTGAGGGCTTAAAAAGATTTGATTTGGGCTACTCAATTCAACTACATGATATTGTGCTTAATTATATTTTATTTTAAGGTATTAATTATGTCTATTTTAGTTTTTCATACTGTTTTATAATTTATGTTTGAAGTTTCCGACTCCTCCTTCTAACAATGCTACTTCTAAATATTAAACTTGCATTCTCTCTTTGTGTAATGAATTTTGTCATTACACTTAATGTTTGTTGATTATTTATATTTTTATTTATTAGTGAATTCTCAATCGACCTTTTATTGAAAAGTATTTATTATCTAATCAAATACATATTTTATTTAATAACAAAATTAGCTCTTAATGGTTACCCATTTTATTAATTTAATTATGTTACACATTATACCAATTTACACTCATATTTTATCAATTGAAATTAATTTTAAAAGTCACGTACTCATTTCATTTTCATTTCCATTTTCATTTTTTGAAACCTACATTCATTTCCAAATGATTCTATTTATCCATTTCGGAGAAAACCATAATCATTTCTGAATGTTTCCCATTTCCCTTTTTCTATTCATTTCGTTCATTTCTATTCAACATGCAATTCATTTATGGTTTCAGCGAGCTAGTGGAGGGACCGATTAGACATGTAATTGAGGCTCAAGTGATTTATAATTAAGTTTCGACTTTTCGCCTATTAATTTTAAACTCATTTAGTGACGAAGACATTCCACTATAGTATCGTGACTGAGCTCTCCCCAACGACATACCATTACGAAAGCAAATACTCAGTGCTCGTCCAATGACCTTGTTATAACTATGTTACCCTCATAGGATATCTTTGATCTCTTTGGGATAATATCCACTCTCCCAATATGATCTTATTTTATCTCATGGTAATCGTTACATCTTCCTTCATGAAAAGCCAATCACTATCAAATAGTGATCAAGTCATCCATCACAAAAACGGATGACTCGTAGGCACATTTGCTTTTCATCAACCATGTAATGCCAATGAGAGGACATCATTTACCATGTTTTGGGCTATGAATTCCACTGTTGTGAATGATGCTACATACTGCAGAATTCATACACCTAACGCACCAGTTTTCGTTTCTTTATCTATTTGAACTTGGGTTTTTACTTACATCAAAGTGTACGAGTCGCGCATACATAGTCCACCTTCTACTCAGAATTTAGGTATACCACACTATAAATGTCATAAGTGAATAAATCCATAAACAGATTTAGAATCTATTCTGCTTGAGTTGTAACAGCCCGTTTTTTAGTGGTGTCGAAAATAGTAGTTTCAGGACCACAAATCTGATGAGTAAGTTCGTATAATTGGTATTTAAATTATATAAGTCAATAATAATTTTTATATTAAATTTTGATTTGATGAATTGAACTAATTGAATTAAAAGTTAGTATAAGTGGTTCAGTTCAAAAGTCAAGTGGTTATTGAAAACGAGGTATTAGGACCCCATTTCCATAATTTAGGGTCGTAAATATTTTCATTAAATATTTACAGAGTCGTATTATAGGTGAATTGAAGTTTGGTCCGGTAATTTTGACGCTTGATTGCTTAATTTAGGCAAAAGGACTAAATTGTAAAAGAGGTAAAAGTTAATTACTATAGATTAAAATTAGTAAAGGGACCAAGATAGAAATTAGACCATGGTAATTAGTAAAGGGACCAAAATGAATTAGATCAAGAATTTCGCTGCAAACTTAAATGTTTTGAAAGTGTAAGTAAGTAAAAATATCATCAAACAAATTGAATTTTTACTTAGCATGAGATAGCGTTATCTTTACAAGTCAAATGAATTATGGGTTTTCAAAGGCCGGATTTAGAGTGTTACATAAAATCATACAAATATACAAAATGATTTTAGTGCAAATATTCAAATAGAAAGCCCAAGGAAGAGTAACATCCAAATTTTTAAAATAAATTTTATTTAGATTTGAGTTTAATTATATAATGTTCATGTATTTTGGGTTGGTGTATATTTTATTATATTTTAGGGTTTGATGTTTAATAATTGAGTATTGTATATATTTGGGTCTAAGTCTTAGTATAACATATTTGAATTTTTGTTTAGCTTTCAAATCATTTCACCCATCAACTGGATCATTCATAAGATTATACACATCAAGGCACATGTAATTCAGACTACACCCGCAGCTTTGAAATGTTAATTAATCAATAAGAAATTGCAACTGTAAATTGGAAAGAGCTAAGACAATTCACTATGGGAATTTTAGAACAAAATTTGGGGTGCATAGCACATAACTTCACAAAAATTTATCACTTATAACTGTCAATTAAACGCATGCACAAGTGCATAATTACCATCAGGCTTCCACATGTCTGCGAATCTTTTTCTTTAGTTTGTCCTGCTCCCGGTATCTCTCTTGCCTTTCTTCTCTCCGACGCTTTCTCAACACCTGTTCATCCTTTGCTCTCTGTGCCTCTACTTCTTTCCGTTTTTGCTCCTCCTTGAGCTTCCGCTTCTTCATCTGCAAATTTAAAGTTATTTTTTCATTAAAAAGCTTCCACTAGCAAAACGCTTTAGCTCGTCAAGGGATGGAAATATAAATATCACACACGGACCTTGTCATTTCTAATCAACTGAAGGTGTTGAACAAGAGCGTGAACTTTCCGTTCATGAGGCTCCATGACAACAGCTCTTCTATCTTCAAGAAGTGGTCGTTTCCGGTGTGGTATATTCTTGGGCTTCGATTCAAACGGGAGATCAGCTTGTAACGCCTTAGGGATCACAAGGGTATTGAATTTCCTTGCCTTTCTCTCAATTGGCTGTAAACATGCACAATAAGAACAGTAAACGTAACAGAAATAGGGATATAGTAGGAACTCATATTAAAACAGAAATAGCATTCATAAATCCAAATAAAGACGACCTTGTAGAAGGAATCCTTGTTAACAGGAATAGAAAGATTGTGTTCTCTCCTCAATTCTGCGACAGTTTTCATTCCTAGCCAGGTCTTCTGACGAGGTTGCAACGAAGTAGTTAATGGATTATAGAACTGAGGAACTTCAACTTGAGTCCATGCACGCAAAAAGACAATGTCACTCATCAAAATTCGATCCTCAAAGGTGCACCTTGCAATTCCTTCCCTAGCTTGCCCTCCCTTCTTTTTGGGTTGATTACCAATCTCTTCCTTTGCTGCCTGAGGAATATAAAATGCCATTAGCTTTTAACTGCTATCTCTTTATGCAGGACATGGATTTATTTGGGTTGTGTTAAGATAGCAGATAATGCTTTAATTACGTCATACCAAAGCAAGATCCTAAGAAGGATTCTTAGGCATGGATATTCTCCACGTTTTACCACTCATCTTTAGAGCAGTCACTATCAGAGAAGACTGGTTCTCAAAAGTAAATGCCATTGGCAGAATCTAAGATAAATAGTCATACAAATCTCAAGATTCTCAAGTCTATATGAACAAAGCATACCTTTTTCACCTGCCCACGGATCCCACTCACAGTTCGAATTGCTGCACCCTCAAACCGAGCTACTTCAAGATCTGAAGTAAACATATCCTTGATGAGGGCTGTTTTCTTGAATATTTTACAGGGGTATCCAACTAGCTTGATTTTTTTCACTATCCGCGCTGCATGGTTGAACTCAAGTACGTATGCTGTTGCTATGATGCGAAATGCCGCCTGTTATGCCAAATAAAAACTGATTAGTGAGTAGTATAAGAAACAGAAAGGAACAATGGAGTGAAAAACAGAACAAAGCAATAAGGGTTTGGAGTCATTCAGGCAACTCCAAGGGGTCAAATTGAAACTCACTCCAAATATACACTGTAAATAGTAGATCTAATAACCCTCTGAAAATAACAAATTGGATAGTTTCGAACATTCAATTTTTTACCATCCATTTCCAACCCTAGATTAATAATTCACACAACTTTAATATCAGAAAGGTTGTTTCTTACAAAGACTAAACATGTACAATTCATTGACTATCAAACTACAGAAGTTCGACAGTACTAGAGGATTGCATTAGATTAGTTAATATCAGGAATGCAATAGCCAAGAATTTTATATACAGCTTCACCTGTGACTTTGGAACAGAAAGCAGCACGGTCAAGGTTGAGTTGCTGGCCTAGTGAAGCGATCAGTTTTGATCTTATAGATGACATTTTGAGGGATCTTGGGCTCCAATCCAAAGCAAGATATGGCAAGGATCATAACTAATAGGATTAAAAACTAGTTCAAGGCTTCAAAAGGGCTTTTCTTGGGCTTCATGCATAACTACAAAAAAGTTTTACCACTTAAACCTCTCATTGTATTAGAGGCCACATCTAATTTAGTAAAAGAAGAATATTTAATTCTCTGTATAACAATGATCCACCAGAACCAATAAATAACTGGGTGGTGATGTAGGCTTTAATTTCCGATGGTTTCAGGTCACCATTTTACCGGCACATCAACAATATTTAAATATTCACCAAACCCAGTTACATATTATATCTTTTTGCTTAAGTTTTAAAAGTACGAAGATTAAATTGGCTATGTTTTTAGGAGAGGGACTAAACTGCCAGACGGTACTGTGAAGACTTCCCAGATTCTTGACTATCTTATCACTCACCACCATCCTCACTTGTTCCATATTTTATAAGGATCATAACATGAAAAGTACATAAAATTGAGCAAAGTGACCTGATTGTTAGATAAATTCTGAACAGCAAGCACTCCAGTCTTGGGTGGAGCAAGAGGGCCCCAAAACATAGCAAGGCAATGCATATGTTCTGGAGTATACTTGAGCATGCGATGTCTTCCATTTTGGTCCTCAATGGCATAAACAGGCGTGGTCTGGTAACGCCTCCATCCAATTGAAACAATTATTGGATCTCTAGTCTTCAGCACTTTCTTGTGCCATCTGTGTCGTTTTAGCCTCGTCTGGAGGAAAAAGGAAACCTCTTAGATCATGTATGTTTTACAACAAGATAGAATACAAACACCATACGAATCACAATAGAGACACTATGCACCGGAATGTAGCATAGATTACCAAATTGTTATACTAAATATACCCTGTCTAAATCTCATCAAATTTTATTTCACAACCTTCCTATAGTTTAGATCTATATTTACTTGTTCAATAATGTTTTAGCTCTGAACTCTACTACCAAAACTATTACCAATTGTTAAGATCCAATTTAAAATCACTTGACAATAGGGTTAGAGACAGAACCAGAACATGGGGCCACTGTAAACTCAAGATAGAACCAGTAAGGGATAACACCACTTAAACGTTAGAACTCCAAATCACATTAAACCCAGTATCATTAAGTGAAAGAATTGAATATATTACATGGAAAATAAATAATTTTTACAAACAAGAGAGGTCTAATACAGTGCTAAACATTCAACCTAAAACTAATTAACAATAAGTGGAAAAGTTGTACTCCAAAATTCTAAATTTAACTGATGTGAGATAACACCAATGCTCTAGCTCTTATGAATTTCATTGTTTTATCACACGTGTATATGAACGGAAGCTAGGTTGGTTAATTACATATGCAACTCTCTAGTTTTTTGTATTTTTCACATAGAAAACAAATAGATTCCTGAACTTTTTTAAACAAGTAATAACATTTGAATCAAGAAGTAGCTTTTAACTGATTCAGTGTTCCACATTTTTCGATTTTGGAAACTTATTTATTCTGAATTCATATAATTTATGGTTCAGATATTTACTACAGATATAAGAGCCGTTCTTCAACAAGAAGCACTAATCCTTCGATAAGGCAAACAATCATGAAACAGCACTAGATACTATAATTTCTCCAAAAATCCATTGTAGTAAGTCAAACTCACAAAGTGAAGATATTTAAAATTCCTGAAGACAGTGGTTCAACTAAAATAGTGGAAGAAGCCACAAATTAACATGAGAGATGATATATAACATTTATCCTACATGACGCTAGAACTACAGATTAAGTAAAAATATCTTCCAATCCTTAAAGCGAAAAAGGGGGCACCCATGGGTAGATAAAAACTAGAAAACAGTGCAACATATAGACAGGAGAAAGACTATCATTCAGCAGTACAATAGCACAATATTAATAATCTTAAGTGTCTTCTAACCTGCATGTATCCAACATTTTCCTCACCGAGACCAATTCCTCCAACCAAAATGGGATGACAGGGATCAAAATACTCTATCATCTCAAAAGGAACATCGTGAACTTCTAGCCTTAGATACATTCCTGTTCGGAATCCCTCAATTTCCAATCGGGTAGTCTCATCAAGATCCTCGAGTTCTGCTATATTAATTTGTTTCTGGAGTTCAATCTCTTCTTTCAACTGGAAGAATGAGAAAGATTTAGAGCTTAAACCTAAAAGTTAGATTATAGATCCATCAATAGAAATGCATAGTTACCTTGTCATAATACCCACTGTCATTCGCTTGACTGTGGTGAAACTTTCCCCCATTTTGTACATCAGTTTCCTCTTCCGGTGATTCGGATCCATCATAAGTAATAAAAGTTAAGGTTGCAAAAGCAAGACAGTTTCCCATATATACATCTTACTTAACAGAAATCAAAACTGAACTTTCATTGAGAGAATAAGAATCATGCAGTCCGGAAAAAGGCACAAGTGCGAGCAACAATCTTGAGCATGGATGAGAAAATACAGACAGCAATAGCAGGAGTGCGTATCACATTCAAACCCCCACCCCCTGCCATTAATACAATTTACCAATATAAACAGGAAGAGATGGATCCAAGCAGGCAGAAAATAAGAATATAAATGGCTACATTCAAAGTAGTTTAACTAATAAAAGGATATTGAGCATCAAATTTTGCACGGAGAGCTAGCTTTTTTAACCTCCGCTCCTCAATTGCATCATCTTCCTTTTGGATTCCACCATTACTAGAATCATCTTTCTGATGACTCTGCTTCTCACCAGTTTCTAAATCTTCAAAGTCACCATCCATATCATCTTCTTCAGTTTTAGCTTCTAACATTTGATTTCTGAGGGCACCTTTAGACCAATCACCAGTGACAAAACGATCACGAATACTCTCATATACTTCTTCCTCTTTCCAGTTCTTAAGTTCTGAAAATTTAGTGGATTTTGAACAGTCCTCAGTGTTGATGTTCCCACCATCTAATCCTTCAATCGAATTCTACAGTAATACAAAATAATATTAGAGTTGATAAAATATAAACAAATAAAATTATCAACAAGATGGCACACTGAAGCATCCATACATGCAAACTTTTGAAATTATAAATCAGTCATGCCTACACGGAGGACACACCTTTGCCCTTTGCCCTTTGGGCTTAAAAAATTCATCTTCATCACTCTCTTCATTCTCACTGTCGTCCTTCACTTCATTAGCAGAAGTGTTTGATGTTGATGCAGATTTCCCATATACAAGCTGCATCAGGTTTATATTCTGTTTTTTAGAGGCCCTTTCCACAAGTGATGCTCTCCACTTTGATATGTTTCCCATGCCATCTTCTAGAAGGACAATGTTAAAATTGCAATTAAAAGCAAAACAAGAACTTGGAGAAAAATATCTAACATGATAATTAACCACTTCTGAAATTAAACCGCTAGAGACACTATCTAGAGACGTCCAATGCTGGGCCCTATCACTCTGACATTTGAAAAGCTAAGTGTGAGCCAGAAAAACAATTTATATTTTTTTAATCAAAATTCAACAATTCAGTTATTTACAACTAAAACAATTTCAGGCCCAGCAACGCTTGAAATATAAATTTAAGCTGAAGTCTGGCTTTAGCAGACTAAGATTATGAGCCCAGCACTGAGTGTATGTGCCTACCCTTGGACAGCTATGCTATTATGTAGCCAAAATTCATTATATTGCTTTATAAAGCATAATTTCTACAAGCATAGCCTATGGCATAACGTCTATTAGTGGAGAAGTATTACACATGTACAATAGAATATAATATATGAACAGTACCCTCAGACTTCAGATCCTCTTCATCACCATCGGAAAACTCTGAACCTGAACATGACTCGTTATCTTCATTGCTTCTGTCATTTTCACCTTCATCGTTGTCATCGTCGTCATCATCATCATCTTCATCACCTTCATTCTCTTCATCTGTACTCTGCAAGGAAGTTAGTGTAAGAAAAAGGGTTTTCCCAACAATACAACCTCAACAATGCATTGGATAGAAGGAAAGGATATGATTTCATGACTCTTCCACCTACCTGCTGTGGAACAAAACTATAGTTCTTCAAATACAAGCAAAAAGAATAATCACTAAATACCTTGAGATTACTATGATCAACACCGTCTCCAAAGATTGCTTTTCTCCTTTTCCTACCATTGTGAAACTCAAATTGTTCCTTAACTCGACCCAGCCGCTCTGACGCATCTGCATTTCCTTCTTCAAAATTCCTACCTTCACTTTTCAGCATTGCAACTTCTGGAACACCTTCATCTTGATCTGAAGACTCTGAACTATCCAGATCAAACTCACTTTCATCTTCTTCTCCATTAGACTGGTATTGCTTCAAAGGCTCTATATCACGAATTAGCTTTGGTGCTTCATCAGAATCCCTGTTGTGATCTTCAGCTTCCAATGAGCTATTAGGATTCTGACTAAAAAGGGAAATTTTACTCTTTTCCAACTTCTCATCAATTGGGTTCTTTATAGTCTGAAGTGATTTCACCAGGGCCTCACCAACATCTCGTTTATTTCCTATGACGACAAAAAGGAATGGTTGAGATATTATCTAAAGATACCTTCAACAATAGGGCAAAAATTATGAGAAAATGGAAGAGATTAAAAACCTTTATTTGTAGTTCCCCCCATTTCATCAACTTTAGAATACTGAACAAAGTGGTCATTAATGTTTATGTAGACGGCATCTTTGTCATACAAGAGATCCCCAAGTCCAGACATGGGGGCATAAAAAAGTTTTTCTTTGTCACGGAGTCCCTTCTTTTTTGCAGCTGATGGTAAAGGGCAAGGATCAGATAGGCCTGTAACGCCAGCCAAGCTAAAGTCTCCAACACCGGCAATATGGATCTGATCACAGATTGTATATGAAACTTAGGTGCAATAAAACTTAAGTCATTTCCCAGATTGGATAACAATAAAAAGAATTAATTGAAGAAGAAAAAGATCTGTTATCCATATTGAAAGTGAAATCCTAACAAGTAAAGATGATATTTATAACTTTGTTTCCATGTAGAAAGTCAAGTTCAATTTTATTGATAAAAACGCAAGTCGTGAACACTGGTACTAAATGGAACAAATAAATGAAAACAAGCATGTAACACCAGCCATACAGAATGCTTGCAAGAACCAAATCCATCCTAAGAGCTTTCACCCCGGTGTACTCAGAACTTTAGCACTATTTAAAGATTGCAAATATCAGATGCCAGTGTTTGGATAATTATTCACCTGAATTAGATTTCACCCTAAAATACAAATCAAATTCATAAATCAACATACCAGTTGTGGTGGATATATAATAAAGAAAATACTGAATTTCACCCCAATAAGTTGACATGACATGTAACTCACAGAATAGAACAAAGAAATAAGGAACAGAACAACAAATTAGCAAACACTAATTAACATGAGCATAGTAGAAGCACAAGGTCATATCATTAACTAAAGAAATGGGCTTGGAAAAAATTATCCAAAAGAAAATATATGGATTGACAGGTTATTATCAAGGTAGAGACATCCCTAGTGAACCAATCTTGGGACTAAACATGATTCACTCTTTTAAACATTAAGATCATCAACTACAGTGAGGATGCTTCCATCCATGGGAAACTTGACACTGATACGATATGAGGCTACCACAACCAAGTTAGCGAGGAGCCAAGGTTATTCTAGCAATATCACAAGCTAAGAAACCATATGATTCTTGTAAAAGAAAAAAGGTAAAGGCTGGAGCACGTGCAACCTCAAGTTCTAGGGCATAATGGCAATGGATGAGGCCATCTTTTATGGCAACTATATAGCCTTACTGAAAAAATATGGCAGAATCTTCACTGGTAAAATCTTTTAAATCTTTAAAAATACCCAACAGTTTAACATGCAGCATAGCAATGATTGTTAGAAAGGAATCAAAGGGCATACCTTAGTTCCCTTTTTCAAATTACAACCTCGCAGATAACCGTAAAGCGTAACATTCCTATCACATTTACTGTTCATTTGCATTCTCTCAGGGGGAGTAACATCTTCAAAACGGTCAACCAAGATATACGGATGAGAAGTCCTCCATGATAAAGGAGGGAACTTCATAACAGATATAAATCTTGCAAGATTGTGAACTTCTCGCTTGGGATACCTGTTAGATAAGAGGGAGAAGCAACAATAAATCTCACAATTTAACTTATTAAAGTACACTGCCACGGAATTTCACAGTTGAGCGTAGTCAAAATAGAATCTTAGGTGGGATGCTTACTTCCCGTGAATGAGACCAGATAAATAAAACAATTTAGCTCCATCATATATTTCTGTCCAGAAACGGTGTTTGAGACGCTGTTTTGTTTTCTTTAGTTTCTTTACGTCCTTAAACTTATCAAGGTGAGTAAGAACTCCCATCACCTTTGGAAAACCATGAACTTGCAATATGTTAAGGAATTCAAATGTTTCCTACAAAATACCAAAAAGCATCTAAAACATTAAAAACTCTCACTAAATGGAACTTGACATTCAAAGAGAAGATTTATAAAAATAATAATTTTCAAAGAAGCAGATTGCCATCTTCTAAAAGTAAAAGCTATGGAAAGCATAACAAAAATATTCAGTATCTCACCATTTCAAAGCCGTAACTTCCATCAATTAGAAGCAATGCTAGGTCAGCAAACTTTGCAGCATCAATCATACCATTGATATCATTTGGACACTCAACAAACTGCAAGCGCCGTTGCTTGCCTAACAAGTTCAATGAATCCCACATCAGACAACGGAGCCTCAACTCCACTACTTTTCTAAACAAGATAAGTACATATAAACAACTACTAAAATTTAGGGAGACATCAACCTGATACTATGGTTATTGGTCCTCGAACATCAGGTAAATTATGCTTTGTGTAATGCTTTACGAGAGTCTTGATTAAAAGAGACTTTCCAACCTGCAACGAGTAAAACGTTCAACAATAGTTAACCAATATAATCATGGAAAAAGACTTCTAGATGTTACCACATAGAGTTAATTGTACACACCCAGACAGACAGATAGACAAATTACTAAGTCGGTAAAAATCTGAAACTAAGCATCAAATGGCATTTGGAACAAACAATTTCCAAGGTTTTCTAGGCTGCAGTTCTATCTTCAAGATTTCTCTACTCGATAACGTCAAACATAAATAATTCCGAAGTCAGCACTTTAAAATCTACATTAGTCTGTTATTTCTTGCAAATTACATCAATATTGATACGAAATTCTTCCCTCCCCCTCTTTTCTCTATTCAAAGGTTTCTTCACCCTTTCTTTATAACACATATTACAAGGCAAACATATGCTATCCTTAACATCAAAGCTCCTCACAGAACTATGAAATAGTGAAATCTCAAATGAGGAAATTAGGACATCCTCAAATTAAAATTTCAATCCAATATTAGGCTAAACAGCACCGTTTCTCCTTCAGCAACAGCTCTCAATAAAGTATATATATTTCATTGGTCCAGGATGTTAGAAAAGGACTTTATATTTCCTTATAATTTTCTTTTACACTCAACGTAACAGGCAGATCTGATTCAAATGGAACCACCTCTTTTTTAACCTAGTTCTCATGGTGACAAACCAATTTAGACATCCTAAAAGGACAATTAAATTAAAAAACTCCTCTGTTCCAAACAAGATAATATCAATTACTTTGGTTCCAAAATATAACAAAAAAATAGAGAATAATCGTGGAATTAAGAAATTTACCTGAGGAGGCCCCTGCACCACGACCACAAATGGAGGCAGCTCGCCATAAGAGCGATCGATAACAGGAAGATGAAGCCTACGTTGTTCTTTTTCAACGGCACGCGATTGCAAACGCTTCGCTTTTGCATTGGAACGAAAAGCAAATGCCTAATATATACAACGAAAGATTAATTTAAAAGGCCGAAATTAGCTAAAGCCGAACAGCAAATTAATAGCAAGTAAAAAGGAGTAAAACAATGGAACCTTAGGATTTTGCTGCTTCTGGTCGGAGTTTTGATCCTTGTTTTTGGCTTTGGTTTTCTTTTTTGCAGAGGCACCCGAGTGGCGAGAGCGGTGAGCCTTGTGAGACTGCCCATCAGCGCCACTATCCATGGCCATGGCAGCTTCTTGGCGAATAGAAAGGGAACTGGCAGAAATATGTTTGTTACTACTAATTGTGGCTACCAATTGCAAAACAAGTAGAGACTCAAGTAAGACGGCACGGGAAAATCCCCTCGTAACAGTGTCGTACTGGTGCTCGACACGGACACGCCGCCGACACGGCCGGATACGTCCCGGACACACCTTGAAGAGTGTCAAAAAAGGACACTCCCGACTTTACTTTGGCCTGAATCAGAAACGGAAAAAAACCCATATACAAGAATAGAACTTTGGTAAACAGATAAAAAGAACTTTAACATTTAATCGTGATAATTTATGGGATTTTTAACATACCTGTCTTCTTTGGAGTCGATTTGCTTATATGAAGATGATGATGCTGGGGCTTTTTTTTTGCAGAGAATGAAATACAACCGTGGCAACCAGTTGCAGAACAAGTAAAGACTAAGTGGGACGGCACTAGCAAGGAGATAAAGTTCAAGAGGAGAGGGCAAGGTTACCTAAGGGGTATTGTGTTAGGAAGTTAGGTTTTAGTTAATATATTTATCTATTTGTATGTAGTTGGTACCTTTTTCTTTTAGGTTAAACTATAAAAATAGTCATTTTTGTTTGTCTCAAATTACATTTTAGTCATTTATGCTTGAAACGTTACGTTTTAGTCACTTATGTTATTGTTTTGTTACGAAGTGGTCACTCTACCGTTAAGCTCCGTTACCTCCCTAACAATGATCCTACGTGACAGTCCAAATAGGTTTTAATAAATTCAATTTAGACTACCACATAGGACATCCAAGTTAGCATTTAGAACTCATTTGGACTGCCACGTAAAACTATCATTAGGGAAGTAACGGAGTTTAACGATGAAGTGATCACTTCGTAACAAAATAATAACGTAAGTGACTAAAACATAACATTTCAAACATAAATGACTAAAATGTATATGAGACAAATAAAAGTGACTATTTTTAAATTTACCCTTTCTTTTACCTAGTTGATACTTGAAATTGTATTATCTCACTCAAATAGGTACTTTCATATTAACAGCATTAATTTATGCTAACATGACATTGTTAACTAATCAAATTGTGACACACGGCAACCTTTTAATATGATACATGTCATCCATAAATTAAAAATCATTAAAAGTATATAAGTTAAATAAAATATAATTTGTTTTTCACATCAATAATGAACTTGGACAAATTATTTGTCTAAATTCATTCTAGATGTATTTTTAGTAAGTTTATATTTTTTATTTTTATAAAATATTAGTTTTTATGTTATTATTTTGAAAAGTATGTAAAATATAAAATTATAAAATATATAAAAGTCTATAATATTTTGAAAAATATATAAATTTCAAATTAATAAAAATGAAATATATAAATATATTAAAGAACTAAAATTTTATAAGTTTATAAAAATATATAAATACATGAAAGAACTAAAAGACACGTCTAAAACTAGATAAATAGTTGTTCAGATGCATTTAAATATGGATAACCATATGCCTAAGTTTATTCTTGAAGCAAAAACTTTTTAATTTCAAAATAATAATAATTTGATATTTTATAAATAAAAAAACATGTAAACTTGCTAAAAATACATCTAGAATGAATTTGGAAAAATGGGTTTATTAATTTATATATTTTTAAATATTTTTATTTATTTATTTTATATTTGACATACGACATACTGAGAGGCTACCACGTGTCATCACTAGATCGACTATCAGTGTCACGTAAGCATAAACTAATGATATTAGTGTGGAAGTATCAACTTAGGTGATGAAATATAAGTTTAAGTACCAACTAGGTATAATAAACAAATTCAGGGGCAAAATATATATTACCTCTATAATTTTTAATTTTTGATGTTTATATAATTTTAATATTTTATTATTTTTATTTAGTTTGGGTTTTAATAAAGTTTAATTTGGGTTTTGGCTTAGGTTTAGTTGGTATTACTAACCTAATAGGTTTGGGTTTATATATAAATATATAATCATATTTAATATATGTAAAGACGATTAATTTGATTTAAATATTTTTGGATTTCAAAATCGAATTTGAATTGAAAACATCAAATTGATCAATTATCTGATCCAAACTTAAATCAAACAAAAAACCAGAATTAGTTCAATTTAATCGGTTTCCATTAATTTTTACAAATACTTAGGGTGAGTTTGGATGGGCGATTGGGTGCGGTGCGGTGCGTTTAGCTTACTCTTTGTCTCACGCTACAGTATCGCTACAGTATCTAATCTCACCGCCACCGCTATTTTTACACTAACCGCAAGTAAACACACCGCCCATCCAAACCCATCCTTAAATTCAACTTTTCAAACCAATCCAAAAAGGAAAAAAAATTCTAAAAAAAAAATAGAAATAATCCAAGTAGAACTACAAACTAAATTAACAAGCTTTTAATTTATCCAAGTTCTTACTCTTCTTTTCACCCTTAACAAAAATTCTGTACCTATTTAATAAATTCTCAATTTATGATTCAACTTCAGTTTCGAACGATTCGCTCCAAAATCATTTTTAACTCGTGTCTAAACCACTACATTGATCTAATTCAAACAACATCAAATCTTATAAATAAACTCAAAAACAAATGTGTTTAAGAATAAAATCAAAATGAAATTGACTCGAAATTAAACATAATTATTTTAATATATCATTTAAACATACAGTTTATAATCTATAGTTAAAAGAATTGAATTTTCAGATTAAATAAAAATTATCAATACATATCTTAAAAACCGACTACGAATAACTTAAATGTATCATTTAAGATGCTCATGGACAAATTGAGATTAGACAAGCCGATGTATACTAGTCCAAGCTTAACTCAATTTGAAATATGGGCCTCAAATGTTATCCGAATCCATTTAAGTTTGCCTATTATTTAATATGATTATTTTATTTAATAAATAATAATTATATATTTTTTATTATGGTTATATGTTTTTTCCTCTTTTATTAAGCTTTTAAATATATGCAACTTAATAGTTTTTTTTGTATTTATATTATAATATAGTATATGTAATTTAAATTTGATATAAGTTACACTATATATATAAAAATATATATTATAAATTTGAAAATGGTCGATATTATTCGGTTCGAATGTTAGAGTCCCAAACTTATTCTATATTTTAAATGATTCTCTCTTTTTACCCAACTCAAAATTTTAAATTTAATATTTTCATCTAAACTTTCTCAAATATTAGATATACCTTCAAATGTAGAGGTTAGACCAATCCTTAAATAAATTTATTCAAAATTAAAATAAAAAACAAAAAAATTTATAGTAACATTAAAACTTGAAAAAAAGAAGGTTTGTAAAATAAATAAATAAAAGACTAAAATAACATTAAAACTTTAAAAATGTCAAATTCATATATTAGTCCCTATACTTTACAAAAGTTATGATTTAGTCCATATACTTTAATTTGATCCATTTTAGTCATTGTACTTTTGAATTGGTCAATTTTAGTCCATGCACTGTTTGAATTCTAAAATTTTAGTCTTAACCCAAACAACATCAATTAAATTAGTTTGGTTAAATTCAATTACTAATCTTATTATTAGGAGATCATGGGACTAAGTTTGGGGGCTAGTAAAATTTTCAAAATTTTAGAAGTTTAAAAGATCTATTTTAAAAAATTTGGGGTCTAAATAATTTTTTTGTGAGATTAATGAGAATTTCCAAAAATTTTAACAGAGCTTGATTAAAATTTTCAAAAGTTTGAAGGGGCCTAATTAAATATTTCTAAAAACTTCAAGAGAGAAATGAAAATTTCCAAAAATTTTGACGGACTTAATTAAAATTTTCTAAAAATTTCAATGGAGAAATAAAAATTTCCCAATTTTATTTTTGGAGGAACCATACTGGTCTACCTCTAAGCCGTGTACTATGCATACAGTTGTAGATTAATCCATATTCTCCTATTGGATCATTCTAAATTCTTATATTTTTCGAATTTTGAACTTTTAGTATTGATGCAAATGACAGCTGCTGTAACACCTCTAACCCATATTTGTCGCCAAATTAGGGTTAGGAGGCATTACCATGCATAATTCCACTCAAAACAGACATAAATTAAAACTTGATAAAACTTAAACCATTATCATATTTAAAATATATGGACTCCCACTATTACAAAATACAACTTACAATTTATTAATCTAGTTTTTACATGCCATAATTAAAATTTAAAAACAAACATTTTAAATACCGAGACTACAAATAGGGTGATGATCTTGCTGACGATTCCCGAACTTGAAGCTTAATCTTTAATAACTATAAAACAAAAGACATAAACAAATAAAATAAGCTATTATATTACATAAATATCGAATAATTTTCTTACTCTATAAATAAACATTGAAACCTTCACATATGCTATTAAGTGATACACTGAATCAAATATACGTATACATCAAGATATAACCCAATAATTACTTATATATATGTTCTTTAACATCTAAAACCGAATATACAAATGTATATTTATATAGCAGAACACATCTTTATTTGTCAAATACACAATTGAGCTTATATATATTATTGTTTTTTTTTCTTTGTTCTCTTTTATCATATTGTTGATTGTTTTCTTGTCTTCTGCTTATAATAGCTAAGCGCTTCTTGTGGATTGTGAAGTGTGATATTTGTTTTTGGCTCTGATGATGGTTAAATAATTCTTTATTCACGCAAAAGAGGAGCCTAGCCAACTACAATAAAAGCATCTGCGAAACTGATAGTAATCACAATAGAGAAGTATTCTGGATAAGTAATCACTACACTCAAACCCCAGTTGCAAGCAAGCATCTTGTTGGTATCATTCCTTTCAACTGTGGAGTCTTAGTCAAACTGCCTCTATGATTTTATTAAGAATAACTGAAAAAGTATTAATCTTCTTGCCATGAAGCCTAGAATTCCTCTCCACCAATAACTGAAGAAGTGTGATATTTGTTATTCCTTGATCAGAATTGTTCTTAAGATTATATCTAGGCTTTTGTTTCTTTGCATTTGGTTGTAGAACTCATGTCAGACATGAGTCAGGACATGATACACACACACATAAGGACTGACATATGCTTGCCAAAAACTTTCGACAAGTTGTGTCAGTCGATGTAAGGTTAAGGGAACTCATATATTTCTATTTTTGCAATTTTCAGGTGGAGGTAAGATTAAGGGAAGGAAGGGCTGTCAACATTCACATGTTTTGTGCTCGCAAGCCAGGTCTCTTGCTCTCCACCATGAGAGCTCTAGACAACCTTGGATTGGACATACAACAAGCTGTAATCAGCTGTTTTAATGGGTTTGCACTGGATGTTTTCCGAGCTGAGGTGCCCTTCTTTTTTCTCTTCATCTACTTGGTTGATTTCCATTTAAAATCAATTTTAATTTGCACATCTATCCAACAGATTTCAACTAAAATCTGTCTAACAATTTTTAATGAATGCGATTTCTTTCAAAGTCTAGCCAACTCTAGTGCAAAAAATAAGGCCATATAGAAAGCTATTTCTTCTGTTTAACACTTAAAACTACAAATGAAATGAGCCTTTATTGAAGAAATTCAGTTATTTTCTGTGCATCTTTGCTACATAGAACTGCTGTTGAAAAGAGCAGTTCTGTAAAAGGCAAGTTCAAATAATGGTATAGACCATGAGTCAGAAACCCTGAAATTGATGACTCTCTTCCCATTGTCCTTTTGTATATGAATAGCAGACTGACTACTTGCACTAGTTTGCACATAGATTAAAGTAAGAATCCTTGTTTAGTGGGATATATCCTAGGCAATTTTTTCTTTCTGCTCATACCTCTAAAGTTCAACTATGATGCTAATGGTTAATAATTGTTGATATTTAGATCACTAAATTACTTGTGAGATGAATTTGTTAGGTATTTACTGCAAGTGATAAACAGAATTTATCGTGAGGTGTGTTTTCCTTAAAGGTTAGTTTCGGATCTGGTGATGCTGAACAAAGACAATATGAAAATTGGGAAATTGGAGCTATGCGAGTACCACAATTGTAGCTTTGTTAAACAAGCATTACAGTACCAGCTAATCTGGAAGTCTGCATATCATCTAAAAAATAGAAAAGTTGTAAGGTGTTTGGTTTGTTGGTGGATATTAATATTTGGATGAAGAATTCAGTAATTTTGATTTGGTGTTTGACAAATGACAGCAATGCAGGGAAGGCCAGGATGTATTGCCTGAGCAAATCAAAGCAGTACTTTTGGATTCAGCAGGGTTCCGTGGGATAATGTGAGGGTGAATGGTTGGCTTATTATGATGGTATTGGTATGAACAGAGGCAATAGTAAATGTTGATGTAAAGTAATTAGTTGCTTCTCATCCCAGTGGTGAAGCAAATTTTACAAGGTAGTGAGCTTTGTAGGTAGAGCAAGCAAGTAGGCAAACAATTGATTTCTTAGTTATTGTATCACTTGAGAATGAAGTTGATTTTGATGGAGGTTTTTATTTATTATTTTTATTTTCTTTTTCTTTTGGGTTAATATTCATACACCATACTCAAATCACACATGCATACACAGGGGAGTACGGATCTATTAATAAATTAAGGGTGTGTTTGTACAAAAAATTCCAGATCATCCAACTCAAATGATCGTTTTCTTTAGTTTACCTTCTGTTGCGTGATTGGAATGGGTCAGAAGATTTCTTTCTGACCATTAAAAATCAAAGTTCAAACTTTTTGATGTTGTAAAACTATATAACATATGGATTATGATGTAGACTTTCATTTTCATCTAACATTTTCTTAATATAAGTTAATTATGTTTATGCGAATATAATTCTCAAGTTATATTTTAATTTTAGTAAATTCATATAAGAACATTTTATTATTAAGAATTTTATGAAATTATATATCATTATTAAATTATATTTAATATTAATTATTTTAAATTGTATAAATTAATATAAGAAAATTATTATCAATAATTTTATGAAATTATATATTATTATTAAATTATATGTAATAATAATTATTTTAAATTATACAAATTCATATAAGATAATTTATTAGTTATAATTATTTTAAATTTTATTAAATCATATATTTTAATTAAAATATATTTAATATTAATCATTTCAAATTATCTTTTATAGTATCATATATTATGATTTGAGTAAATTCATATAAGAATATTAATTATTAAGAATTTTATTAAATTATATATTTTAATTATAATATATTTAATATATTTAATAATAATTATGTTTAAATATGATTAAATTATTTATTATTGATAATAATAATCTTATTAAAATTTAAATAACAATAACAATAATCATTTACCAAAATAAATTTATGCTAAGGGTATTCTAGTCATTTTAATTTTTTCCATTATGCTATTACACCTCTATTCCATTCAACCAAACATAAGATTACTATTACGCCTCTATTCCATTATATTCAACCAAACAGTTGATTTGCTATTACACCTCTATTTCATTACACCTCTAATCCAATACAGCGAACCAAACGTGCCCTAAATCTACAACTTTTTCAAAGTAAAAAACTAATAGCAAAAATTCACCTTAAAAAACACACAACCTAAAACAAAGCTCACCCAATATTTTGTAATGTTGAAACATATTGTTTACACGGTTTTGGATTTGTAGATATTCTTTAAAAAACAATTTAATATTTATAAAAATTACTTACAAATATCAATTAAACAATATTAAACAAATTATCATAAACAACTGTAGTTTAATATGCAATTGTATACATGAAAATTTGATTTGATCCAATTCTTGTAAATTATTAACACAAATATTTATATATTGCATACATAAATAATTATATTTATCCAATATAAAAATAAATTGATGTATTTGTTTCTTTAAATGTATATGATTAAATCAAAATTAAAATTTCAAGTAAATATTTGAATTGCAATTAGAGTTTCACGTGTATAATTGCACCGGATGAAGGTTCATGTATACAATTACACATTAAATCAAAGTTCACGTCTAATTTTGAGATTTATCCCCATTTTCCAAATACATTAGTATATTTCTGTTGATTTCCATTTAATAAAGGGTAAACTATCAAAATAGTTACTTTTGTTTGCCTTAGGTTACATTTTAGTCACTTATGTTTGAAATGTTATGTTTTATTCACTTACATTATCGTTTTGTTACGAAATATTCACTCTGTTGTTAAGATCTGTTACCTCCTAAATAGCAACTCGAAGTGATAGTTAAAATGGATTTTAAATGCCAATGTAGATGTCTAGCTGGGATGAGAAAAGTTAAATTTTTTTATGAAAATAAAATACAAAATTTTTCCTTAAAACCCAATTTTCTTCTGTTTAAAAAGAAGCAACAGTTGGGGGATTTTTTTTTTGTTACCATAAGAGAAGAGAAGTGAAGAGCAGAACGACCGAGAAGAAGAGGAAGAAGAAATTGACGTATCAACCTCTATACCTGCTTATTGTAGTTGCCCACAAATACAAATAAATAAAGATTAAGCATGTCTTTTTCGTCTGTCACATGTATAGAAAAAATATGAAAAGATGGACCACATTTTTGCAAAAAAAAAACCCCATAATATTTGAACCCAAAACCCAGGTAAAGAACAAAAAAAACTCATTACTTATTGTAATCTATGCTTGGACCCTCTATTTGATCGATCTTTTGTTCTTCCATTTTGAATAAAAAATCAAATTGAGTGCTTCATCAATTGATTAGATTTTTTTTGATTAAACAAAAATGACTACGAAAATGGATGGTTTTTTTTAGTCAAAATGAAAACGAGAACTACAATAAAAAGGAGACCAAGGGCTCTTTTTTTCGAGTTTAATGATTAATCTGATGCATTGGTTTTGATTATTTCGAGAAACTAAATTACTATATTCCTTTAATTAATTTAGAAAATTTAATTAATTATTTTACTTGGTTGGACATTCACGTTGGTATTTAAAACTCATTTTATCTGCCACGTCAGACTGCCGTTTGGGAGGTAACAGATTTTAACGGCAGAGTGACCATTTCGTAAGAAAACGATAACAAAAGTGACTAAAATATAACATTTCAAATATAAGTGACTAAAATGTAATTTAAAACAAATATTTTAATAATTTACCTTTAATAAAATGATATCATCATCTTAATAAAATTGTCTTCATCATCACTTAGGGTTGAAGAAATAATCAAAAGGTTTTATACAACTTTTCAGTATATATCAAAATCATTCTCATCAATAAGAGTTAGCTCCTCAACCACTCAATCTTACATAATATCAATATTCTCAAATTTAATGAGATTTATTTATTTTTTCCTCTTATTAAACAACAAAGAAAGTTTAAATAATAGTTCATGAAACTTAATTTGGAATTTATTAGTTCATTGCACAACCAATCCAATTAAATACGATGGAAGTTGACTCTTATGATTGGCGGCTTCTTTTTTATAAATACCCACAGTTTCATCCTTCCTCATCATCCAAAATTCTCTCAAACTTTTCAAATCTCAAACACTCCAAAAAATTTATAACTTCTTTACTTATTTTGCGGGGTAAAATGGTCAAACACATTGTCAAATATGTTTTCGATATGGTAAACTCTCCAAATCAATTCTTTTCATTTTTTTTAAATTTTTGTAAAAATATTTTTAAGAATTTTTAAAATTATTTTTTGTGATTTTTAATAAAGATCGAATTATTCAAATTTGACATAATTTAAATTCTTAGTGCTCGATGGTTGGATAGGAGAATGCTTGAGGGATGTCGATTTACATGTGCCAACAACGATGGTGAAGTTCAATATCATTTTAGAGTTGGTTGTTGCCTTGCTGGAAAGATGAAAATCGAAAATATTTACTTTCCATTCAACGACCATCATGCTCAAATATGTCACTTTAAAAATTAACCTTTTAATTGACAGGGAGGCGATGGTCATAGCTTGTGGCATTGATCTAGAGTACAAGTGCGACTGATTGTTGAGTGCTATGTTGTTAAAGGAGAAAGCAATGAAGGATTTAGATGGGTATTGAGTGAAGTGCATATGGTTGGATTGCTTTGTCTTGACAAAAGCATTTGGTATCATGAGAATCAACTAAAAATACTTCAACGCCAAAAGATTAAATCTCATCGGTATAAGCTGGACCTTCTTTATCAACAACAGTAAGGATGAGTTTGGATGGGCGATTGGGTGCGGTGCGGTGCGGTGCGTTTAGCTTACTTTTTGTCTCACGCTACAGTGTCTAATCTCACCACCACCGCTGTTTTTACACTAACCGCAGGTAAACGCACCGCCCATCCAAACTCACCCTAAATGTCTTTGACATTTTTGAATAAAAAAATGAGAGAATGAGCTCAAAGAGAGTTGCTTGCTAGTTCGATTAGTTGATTGTGGCTACCATTGCTTGTTGATACTAATGTTGATACTAATGAGCTGAAAGAGGGTTGCTTTTATTGTTTGTTCTTTCTTTTATTATTTATTATTATAACATACAGATGATTTTTTTCGAACATATATGTGACGGTGAATTGTCTTTCGTTTGTTACTTAATATTTCCCAAACTTTAAATGGTATTTCTAATACATTGTGTTTTAATTATTGATACTTTTTCTTGCATTAATAGTTGATTCCATGGTTCAAATTCATACTTGAGTGTGCAGATTAAGGGGAGTGTTAAGTTAATTTTTTGTACTTGATATGTTGCTAAGCTTTTGTTCAAAAATGTCAACTGGGAATTTGTTAGTGCAAGTTATAACTCTGTCAACCACAATACTAATTTCAAGTTATGAAAAAGATGACAAGACATTATAACTTACCTCATTTTATTAGTATATTTTGACCAAATTTGATTGGACAATTATTTTTTTTTATTTTCAAAGATTGTTAGCAACATATTTGTGAAGAATTTGAGTGGAAGAATGAAGACAAATAAGGATTAGATTCAGACTTTTAATGCAATTCAACTTATCTTAATTAGAATATCCGATCTTTAAAAGAGTTTAATTTTGAGAAAATTTCATGATATTTTACGAAATCTTTTTAAATGAATATTTTAGAGGAATTAGTGATTGTATTTGATTGTATCTCAACAAACCTTTTATCACTTATTATAATGTACGACTTGTTTAGGTTAGATACACAAATGAGAGAGCACATTACTTATTCAATTAAAAATTGTTTTTGAGTGCTACAATTGTAAGTAAAATGAAAATTCAAGAGGAAAAATGAATCATAAAGTGGTTTGATTACAATGTTTAAAAAAAAAAAAAAGAAAGTCTCTCCTTAAGATGTGGTGTATGAATCCTATAACAATGATGGAGGTTGAGTCTATCTACACTCTTAACAATGTCTATAGCTTGATCAAGAGGGGTGTAGAGTTAAAAAAGCATCTCTGATAACTTCGTCTATATGAGTGTGGCAATAAGGTTGCTTCCGAGAATTAGGGCTTATTTTTTAGAACGCTCGTTATAATCGGGAAAAAAAAATGACCATGATGTGATGACTTTATGAATCTCATTGCGATGCATTGGAAATCTGTGCACGTGACATAATACTTTGTTTCCTTAAAATAACTTCAGTTTATGACTTAGTTCACTATTGGTGCTAAAGCAAAGATTGTTGACTACTAAATATAGATTTAAGTCGTTGGCACCTGCCATATAAGTGGTGCCATTAAAATTTTGAACTATGGATAAATTTTAAAAAAAATTATGAATCAATTTTGATTTTTGTTAACTTTGTTTTTCTTTTTTTGAATTTTATGAAGTATACATGGACCATCATACGGGTTAGTCACATTGGTGCCATTAATTTTTAAATGGACTGATTACTTGCCCATCTAAAAAAAATAACTTCATTAAATTAGATTAAAATATTAAAATAGGTAAATATTAAGGGTTAAATTTATCATTAAATATTTTTAAAAAGACAATAAGCTTTCATAAGTTATAAAACTGTTAAGGGCTTCTATGTTCTAACTTCTACATGTTAGCTGATTGAACTTATTGTATCATTGGGACTGCTTGCAATAAAACCTATTTCCATTGATTATCACCACCAAGAGGGCACATGGCATCTGAAGAGTGCAACCTAGTCCGTGCTTCAATCCGTGTCCCTCAATTTCAATGACTAAATAATTCTATACTTCTATCAAGAATATTTAATAATAAATTTTAGAATTATAAAATTATTTTGTATATTATTAAAATTCGAGTATTGACTATAATCATGTTGTAATATTTGTATATTATTAATAATAAATTGTGTAATATTTTATGTTATTTTGAATACATTGAGATAAAAAATAAATATAATAATTTGAGTATTTTATTTTAATAAAAATATAATTTATTTTTAATATATATTTTAAAAAATCAACTTACTAAAAAATATTATTCTTTCCGTCTATTATTTGATTTAGTTGAAAATGAATTGGAAGAAAATAAAACATTTAAAACATGTATAATTTTGAATTAGTATACTCTCGAATCTCTATTAAGAGAGAAGTAACTATCTCCTAATTACCTCATTTAACATTTTGTTATTTTCACAAAAAGAAAGAATTTTGATATTAAATAAAATTTAGTATAATAAAGAAAAGCTTAAAATTTTATTTATTATACTTTATCAAACAAGTTGAACTTGTTTTATCTAAATTGAGACTTATTTTTGGTACTTAAAAAATTAAAATTAAATGTTCCAATCATTTCAATTAAAATTATAATCCAACCATTATTGTTGTTTGTAATTTTATAAAAATTGTTAACTTAGTATTTTTTTGTCAATCATATGCAACATCATATGATATAATCAACGTGCTAAGTTGACGTATTTTGACAAAAATTACTAATAATATTAATGATTGGATTGAGATTTTTAAATCAGAAAAGTAAGAGGACTTAATTTTTAGCCTTCTTGATACAGGGACTAAAATTAAAATTTGTCAAAGTACAGGGACTAACAACAGATTTTAACCTTTTATTTGTAACACCTTAACTCCAGCTCATTTTATTTATTCATTAATATTTTAGCCAATAACTAACTGGACCAATATCTGTGGACCGGTAAGTTTCCGGTTCAGGTTGAACAGACCCGGTCAGACCGAAATCAAAGCCAAAAGAGAAAGGGAAAGAAAGAAATCGGAAATTAGAATTGTCAACCCATTTTCCTCACCAAATTCAGCATAAATAAACTCATTGCTTTAACAGTAATTATTTGACAGAGACTAAGAGAAAAGAAAGCAAAAGAAAAGAAGAAAAAAGAAACGAAGATGGGAATAGCAGTTGCAGGGATGGATTTCCTAAGCGATAGAGCATCAATGATGAGGGAAGCTCTCCAGAAGAGCCAAACCATTACGGACAACGTCGTCTCCATCCTCGGCTCCTTCGACAGCCGCCTCTCCGCCCTCGAAACAGCCATGCGACCTACTCAGGTCTCTTTCTGCTTCCTCTAAAGATCTCACTTCCAAACAAAACCAGAGGACTCAATTGCCTTTTCCTTATGCTTTCTTTTCTGTTTTCTTTCTCGCGTTTTGCAGATTAGAACTCATGCTATAAGGAAAGCTCATGAGAATATAGACAAGTCTTTGAAGTCTGCGGAAGTTATTTTGGCACAATTTGATCTATCTCGTCAGGTTGGTGCTTCATTGCATTTTGTTTCACTGAAAAGAACAAAAAGTAGTTCTAGATCTGTTGGTTAGCTGTATGTTAGGTTTTGTATATTCAAACCTAATCCATGAATTATGGAAGTTTGAATGATTTACTGTTGATCGTTTGAAATTTTGGTAGGCGGAGGCTAAAATACTTAAGGGTCCCCATGAGGATCTAGAAGGTTATCTGGGAGCAATTGATCAGCTAAGAAGCAACATTCGCTTTTTTAGCAGCAACAAGAACTTTAAGAATAGCGAGGGGGTGATTAACCATTCTAACACTTTACTTGCTAAAGCTATTTCAAAGCTAGAGGATGAGTTTAAGCAGCGATTAAATTCTTATAGGTTTGTGTTCTTAACTTATCTGCTTCTGATCTCGTGTTTTTGTCTTCTGAGTTGTATGTTTAGCAAATTCTTGCCTTGTAAAGATCTAGGCTCCATGATGAGATAATGACTTCTTGGGGTGTATTGGAATTTTCTGTTGCCAGATCTTTTACCTACTATTAGTATATATCTTCCTGACAATAGCTTTTGGTTTTTAACTTATTAAGCAATTGCATGGATGTTTAGGGTTTGCTTTCTCAAATTTTCTCGCATTTGTTTTGTGTGAGTGTCGGCATGTATGTGTCTTGGGAGCATCATTTCAGTCTTAATTTTTCAGAATATACATAGAAAAAAATGCCATTGTCATATTTGTTAATATGATTGAAAATTAGGCTAACAGCTATGAGGTTGAGATCTAAATGGACTAATTGCTAAATCATAAATTGATAATGTTAATACTGCTAGCTATGTCATACTTTGGTCTGATTTTCCCCATACTTTAATCTAGTAATAAATCCAAGCATTAACTGGGAGATACCAGATTCCCTCTTTTCTAATTTAGTTTTAGTTTTTTTCAGGGAATTTAGCAATAACTTACTTTATGGGTGTTTTGTTATTATCTTCAGGATGGGATATTTCAATTTTTAAGGATCTAGTTGTTATAGTTTGCATAATCTTGCATTTTTCTTTATGTTTTATTCCATCCATTTATTTCTTTGGCATTTTAATTGAATTTCAGCAAACCTATTGAGCCTGATCGTCTGTTTGATGGCCTTCCAAATTCATTACGTCCGTCATCAGGATCACCTGGAAATCAAGGAGAACCTGGTGGGAGGGGTCCATCTCATAACCACTCTGAGCATCAAAATGTTGACTTGGAAACTGCTGTGTATACTCCTCCCACTCTTATACCTCCTCGAATTATACCATTGCTGCATGATCTAGCCAAGCAAATGGTCCGAGCTGGCCACAACCAGCAGTTACTCAAGATCTATAAGTAAGATTTTCATTTTTTTTATTTCAGTTATTTATGCGTATAATCTTATTACTCGTTTAATTGTTTAGACTTCAAGCCATATAATGTTTTTTGAACAATTAAATTATTATATGGTTTGGTATGATGCTACTGTCATTTCAATGATAATTGTTTGCTTGGAGTTTTAATTAAATAAAAGTGGTGAGCTAGAGGGTGGGGTGGTTGTGGTGGTGGAAGTCATGTTGGCAACATCAGAGAGCTAATATTGATAAAGTTTTAAAAAATGATTCCCTAGTCTTCTTTGAATCAATAACATCTTAAAGTGTATCTTGTTCTTCCATGTGGCATTAGGATAAAATCATTGGCTGCTTCTTGAAAAGTATTCCTCTTGAAGTTTAATGGCCTTCGACAAGACAAAGGCATCAGCTGCAATTAGAGGCACTATCACTAGAGTCGAGTGGCAACATAACCACTAGTTGATGAGGTCATTATTGTTTTGCTTGAACTGATCTTACATTTTTATTCATTTCTCAGAGAAACTCGTTCTTTGGTTCTGGAAGAAAGTCTCCGCAAATTGGGAGTTGAAAAACTTGGCAAAGATGATGTCCAGAAGATGCAATGGGAGGTTTTGGAGGCAAAGATCGGAAATTGGATTCACTTTATGCGTATTGCTGTAAGTAACATAGTGACATTTTGGAATATAGAGAAATTTCACTCAACATGTTCTTCCAAATGACTTCTTATATTGGAACAGGTCAAACTACTATTTGCCGGAGAACGAAAAGTTTGTGATGAAATGTTTGAAGGCTTCGATTCTCTTAGTGATCAATGTTTTGCTGAAGTTACTGCAAGTAGTGTTTCTGTTCTACTTAGTTTTGGTGAGGCGATTGCAAGAAGCAAGAGATCACCAGAAAAGTTATTTGTACTTTTAGACATGTACGAGATAATGAGAGAGCTTCACTCTGAGGTATGCTTACTATTACTAAACTCATGAGGTCATTGAGAGGGAATGGATAAAATAGAGGTGTCCATTTTATTTAGTTCCATTTAATTAGGCCGATCTGGAATTTTCAGTTTTTAGGATTTCCAACTTGGCTAAATTATTATTACATAGGTCAAATGCAACAATTTATGTTCTTTTATATTGTCTTGGCCAAACATGCGTCCTATAGTATTCCATTGAATAGAATAATTCTAAAATAAAAAAGACAAATGTTTCATTTTTGTTCTTTATTTCTCATTTATCCCTGTTAATACTTATTTTTCTTAGTAAAAATTATGACAACAAATGGTTTGCACTATAAGACTATGACTTTCTACTAGGTCTCTTATTCTTTGATCAACTTATCAAATTACGTGTATTTACCAATTATTGCAGTCTATGAAGACCATTACTTCCAAATAAAATTAATAAAGTGAAACTGATGTCCAGATTCATGTGAACCTACTTAATTTTGCATCTTTACTGATGTTAAAATTTGTCAACATCATGTACCAAACACATACTTTTAAAGTTGTACTTTTGTATTTTATTCTTTTGAAATTAGGTATTAAGGTTTTAAAGTATTTTGTTTCATAACTCTGTTATGATATCTTCATAATTTCATAGATCTCATGGATTGCACATTTAAGGTTTATAACAATATTAGTTAATCTCTTCAAAATCTATGACATATTCTATCAGATTTGATCTGGTCTTCCAGTTTGGTTGACAATCTAGTGGCCAAATGATAATCAGGTTTAACGTGTAGCCATCATTTCCCTGCTGTAAAGGTGGGGGCATACTCAAACCGTGCTAGGTACTTTTCATTAACTTAATAGATGGTTCCTTTTGCAGATCGAAACAATTTTCAAAGGTAAAGCATGCAATGAGATTAGAGAATCTGCATTGGGCTTAACAAAGCGTCTTGCCCAGACAGCTCAGGAGACCTTTGGTGATTTTGAAGAAGCAGTTGAAAAAGATGCGACAAAAACTGCTGTCCTGGATGGAACTGTCCATCCTTTAACCAGCTATGTGATCAATTATGTGAAGTTTTTATTTGAGTAAGTTCTACCTTCTGTAGTTAATAGTTTATTGCTCTATCTCTTTGGGTCATGGTAATGCATGCTTCCCATCCACATTATTGCTCTATCTCAAGGATCTTGCACCAATTTAGATAGTGCTTAAAAAATATACAATCAAAGAAATTCCAGACTGCTGGAGATAATCTACCATATTACGTCTGATATATGGAAAAAATAGCTTAATTTGATCATTCTTCATCGAAATCTTCGTCTATCTTTGTGGTTATTACTTGCTTGCTCTCATTCATGTGATACTAATTGCGTGTTTCTTTACATTGAAATAGTATGCATGACCTATGGTTTTTAAGACTAATTTATACTTGGTTTTTGTTTTAGCAAATGGAGGACTGGGCATATGTCAGTAGGATTAACCATCCTACTGTTTTCATAATCAAATCATGATATGATTATATGATATTTTGCATTGTCTTGATCTTGAAGCAAATTTACCTGTCCAAATTGAAGAAGCTCTTATTTTGGGATATTTATTTATGTATTTATATTTTCTGAATGATTCCACTGTCAACTTATATATTCAAGCCATTGAATTGACAATTACGTGTTAAATTCCTGCAGCTACCAATCAACACTGACACAACTTTTCCAGGAATTTGAAACTGGTGATGGTAAAGTATCTCAGTTGGCTTCTGTAACAATGAGAATTATGCAGGCTCTTCAAACAAATTTGGATGGAAAATCCAAGCAGTATAGAGATCCTGCTTTGACTCACTTATTTCTCATGAATAACATTCACTATATGGTGAGATCTGTGCGCAGGTCTGTCATAAATCTGAATTCTGTACTTTATAAGTTGCTTGTTCGTCTTACGTGTATTTATTGATAGTTTCTGATTTCTTGTTTAGGTCTGAAGCCAAAGACCTGTTAGGGGATGATTGGGTCCAAATACACAGGAGGATTGTGCAACAGCATGCAAATCAATATAAAAGGAATGCTTGGCAAAAGGTAGTTTTCTGATGATCTAATTGACATAATGCAAAACAGGACAAATTTGGCATTGTTCTTCTCATTGATGTTTCTTACCAAGTCATTCAAAAAATACTCATTTATCTAATAGATTTATGATAAGCTACTAGTTTTGTACTGCTGCGCGTGAAAGATATTTACAATTGCATCATTTTAACTGCTTTGGCTTGTCTCTGAACTGGTTCTTATGGAGCAAACGTCTGCATTCTGCATCCTTGTACAGGAGTGAAAGTACCACCTATTTTGCCATCGTTTGATACATCTTCTGCTGTCATCTTGTTGCCTTCTGCTCATGATGTCCTTGTGGGAAACATGGGTTCTTATTACTTGTCATGCATCTAATAGTTTAAAGTAGTTTTTTTTTTTCCTTTACATAGTTCTAATCTATATTTAAAAGGTTATATTGAGTTTTAATGTATGTTTCATGCATATCTAAAAGGAAATAGGTATTTGGCACAAGTGAAGGTGCATCTTTTATTTTAAAATATCTGATAGTTCTTGAGCTGTCTGGTGACTATCATAATTTTCAGAACTCCTAACTAAAATATCTGCACATATTTCATAGTAGTCCTTTAGCACAAGGAATGCTTATGAGGACTTTTTTAGTATCTTAGTGCTCAAATAATGAAATCAACCTTTGAATATAGACTAAATTAAACCATATATTATAAGTTATAACTAAATTAGAAAGTAAGGACCATAAATTCTCCATGTAGGAACTTGGAAAAAGCCCAGCTATATAGGCCCAAATTCAAGAAAATCAAAATCTGAATTGGTGTCTACAAAATTGTAGCAAGATTCATGTTGTAAATATAGGCTTGACAACCAGCCATTATCTCAAAGGGATTATTACAACCTTCTTATAGGCTTCAAGCTAGTAAAATATTTAACCTGTGCTGGTGCAAGTGTGACTAGTCTTTTTTTTTGTGTGTGTGTGTGTAACTATTAAATGTCTAGCACTGGTAACGTAGTGCATACAGCAACATGTAATGTCGAACCATTTACTGCCATGCTAAAAGCCTAAAACACTGGAAATTTTTTAAGCTTAAAGATGGAATATTAATTATTAAGTACAAATTGTAAGAATTAAGCTTCTTTGTAGTCAATAGTTAGCCAACTCCATTCATTACCATGGGTCTTTGACAAAAATTTTTTGGTAGTAGCTCCAATGAGATGATTTTCTCCATTCATGACATGCCTATTGCCTTGTATACATTTGTAAATAGCTTGCCAGTTGTACGATACTTTCAGATTAGTAATTTCCTGATATTTAACTCATTAATCAACTTTTTGTAAATGGCTTTTTTCTACTGTAGATCCTGCAGTGCCTATCTATACAAGGATTAACCTCATCTGGAGGTGGTAGTTCAGTAGGTGATGGAGGCAATAGCAGTGGAGTTTCCAGAGCATTGATTAAAGACAGGTCAATTTTGACTGGCTTGTTGGCCCTGTTTGGCTTTTCATTTAATTCCTCAAAAATTTTGTATCTGAATCCATCTTCTTTATTTTTCCTATACCTCTGACCTTGATGTGTAAGTTATTTGTGGATCAGGTTCAAGATATTCAATATGCAATTTGAGGAGCTTCATCAAAGACAATCTCAATGGACAGTGCCTGACACAGAATTGAGGGAGTCCCTGAGGCTTGCAGTTGCTGAAGTTTTGTTGCCAGCCTATAGATCATTCCTAAAACGCTTTGGGTACATTTTACTTATTCATAAACCTATTATTTTAAGTAAGACTAAAATATTAAAAAACCTCTGAACTTTCTTATTTTAGGTTCCTTTGTTTTTCCTGTCCCAAATCAGCTCTAATTCTTTGATTTTCACCAAAATAAGAAGCTGGCTTTTGTTACCGTCTGCCGAATAGATTTTTTTGCTCACATGGAAGTTTGACCTTACATGATGACGTGGCCCAGATTTGCAAATTTCCCCTCTTCATTTTTTATTGTCTCCAGATCCTTTTTTGCCCATGCCTCAACCCTTATTTCTTCTGACCATTGTCTGGTCAGATAAGCTGATCACACCAGATTTAGGGTCAATAAGGCCGAAAACAGCCTCAAAACAGGTCAAAACGAACTGAAATAGGCTGGATCTAGCTGGAAATCCAGTTTCTTTTAGGTCATTCCGAGCAATTCAAGGCCATACTTGTCCTTACAATCTCGGATTTAGGGTATTGCATTCGCTGTTTGCTCCAGTCAAATACTGGTTGGACGAATCTGGGTTAAGGATTAAGAGTGAGAATCAGGAGGAAAGAGAGAAAGGAAGAAAGAACAAGGAGGGAAAAAAGAAGAAGAAAAGAGATATTTTTTGTCCTTTTCCATCAAATAAATTATTTAATTTTCAATTTTTGGTTCATGTCATTAGGCCATTTCAAAAATAAAATATTTTTTGTTTGTAAATGCCGGTTTTTCCACATCATCTAACATATCATCAAAGACAGAAAAATCCTGCAGGGATTTACTGTAACAAAAATTTTAACTTTCCGGTTGCAATAAGGCTTATTTTGGTAAAAATCAAAGGAAATTGAGTGCAATTGGATAGTGTTGAAAGCTTTTATAGCATTTTAGCATATTATTGGGAGTCTTGTTCTTGCAAATGGAGTCATGTTCCAGTAGCTGTAGAATTGTGTCAATTTTTTATATTTCTGTTTCCATACGTGTTGGTAATGGATTTCCTCGCATTTCAAATTGCATTGAAATGAAGGTAATTTTACCATGCTTGCATAAGTTTTATACTTGATACTAAAAGCAATTGAAAGTAACAGAATGTTTTTACTTTGGTTTCTCGAAATCCGTGCGGTGATCTATTTGAACTTTTGTTCTTATTTCTCCTTGTTTTACTGCAGACCTCTTGTTGAGAATGGGAAGAACCCTCAGAAGTATGTCAAGTATACAGCGGAGGACCTTGAACGAATGTTGGGAGAATTCTTTGAAGGCAAGAATATAAATGAACCAAAACGATAGTTTAGATCCTGCCGTTTTTGAGAAGTCGCTGAGATGATTGTTTTTTCTGGTATGTAGTCCAATATCGTATATCCTTTGCTTGAATGTCTGGTGGTTCTGCTTTCGAAAATATTTGTTAATCATTGGATTGCTAAAAAAATTGGAAGTTGTTGTGAGAAAAGTAAATCAAAAAAGGAAAATGAGGACGCTAAGGTGAGAATAAGAGATTCAATATTTGTTTGTAAAGAATGGGTCTTGTCTATAATGGATTCAATTTCCCTCAGTCATGCAATTATTTTTCTTTTTGAGGGTTTTGGGTTATGTACGGTTCAAGCTCGAGCTTACGGCATTTAAGAAAGAAATATAGATATTGGGCATGGATTAGAAAACAGACACTGATTGGATGTTATTAAATCAGTCATATTCATTTCAAATTAATTTGTTAAAAATGGTTGTATATAATATTTTTATAATATTAAAAGTATTGTTTAAAAAAAAACATTCCCCAATTAGAGGACATAGATAATGTAGGCAGGTAAACTATGGTGGTGGTCTGTATCATTTTGGTACCAGTTGTACACGTCGGCACTCACAATTTTGATTTTAAATTCATTTCAAATAACTTGAGTTTTATTTCTCCAGTTCCTATTAATATTGGCTTGTGTTGATGTGTATTAGTTTGTCTAGTTGGTACACCTTGTTTTTAAACGTTTTCTTGTCTTAAATCATTTTTATTTCTTATACTTGCATTAGAAAATAAAATATAATTTTTAAAGCAAGTTATTTAACTTACTTAATGATTTTAAAATTATTAAAATAAAGATAAATTATAAATATGTATATAAAGAATTATTGTAACATACTAATAAATTTGAAAATAAATTTATCAAAAAGCCCATTCATCCATTTATAAAATAAGTTGTATTATTATAAGGGTGTTTTAACTTTTAAATTTTATAAATTAATAAAATTTACACATGATGACTAATGAGATTAAATTAACTTGATTGTTGCAACTAATTTGATTTTTTAATTTATTTTAAAAATATAATTGTTATATAAATTTTTCATCCATATTACAATTGTGCCTTTTTTTTATATAACAATACATACTTAACATTCGTAATTACTCCTTTTAATAATATAATCTTCAATATTGGAACATGTGTTCCGTAAATCTAGTATTATTTATATCTACCGACAATGTGAGAAGAAAAGAAATGTAGGACTTGTAAGGCAAGTAAGGGTAAGTGAGGTGTGGTTGAGTGTGCTCTTACTTACCCCTATTTGTCTCATTACCTATCTTATTCAATCCAAGACCAGGAAAAAAGGATAAGGAAAGAAAGATGCACTCCAAGAACTGGTTCTGATCTTTCTTTCTTTTTTGTCTCACTCACTGCTCAATCAAATCCAATGGATCCCCATAACTCTCCATACCATACCCTCTAACATCAATCAATTTCTCCACCTTCCACCCTTATCCCCCTCCTCTCTCTCCTTTCCAAACTACAAAAACTCCCAACTTCTTCATTTTCCTTATAAAAAGCAATATGATTTTGGTAAATAAATTACTATAGAAGCACAAAGGATAATATCATTTATTACTAACTTCCATCTACTCCATCTTTTACCAAATTAAATCTAAAAATGGTGATTTTAAAAAAAATTACAAATATAAATACAATGTATATATATAAATATATATCCCAATAATTATAAAATTGAATCAACAACGTAGATTTACAAAAAAAAAAAACCCTTAATTCTTAGCATACTAAAGGACCCACATGTATTTATACAATTTTTTTACTGTAGGTTTATGTTTAATGCAATCAACTACATGATAAACACAACAAAAACATTAGGGCACGATGTTTTATTTTGAAACAGAAAGCATCACACCCAATGCATTAGGGTACGATGTTTTATTTCTTCAAGATGAGTTTGTCTAAAAGGTTTGTGTGATAAAATTTAAAAGAATATTCAATTGTTTAAGATTTATGACGAAACCGCAGCCCAATACGTTATGGCACAATTTCTCAACGTCCCAAACATTGAATATTTCTTTTATTAATATGTATATTTTTTAAATCTTTGTTTCAAGAAACCAATACGTTGCATCCAATGCGTTAGGACACAACCTATTTGATTCCCATTTCCCAATAACAAGCTTTTTCATTTTATTTTTGATCAAAGAGCAATTCTCGATTATTAGATTTAACGAAAAAAATTGGAACCCAATACGTTAGGGCTCAATATTCTTGAAAATTCTAAATACGAGTATTATCTCTATTTTGAAAATTTTCCATTTTTAAATTCGAGTAAAAAGATGACGTAATATTATATTGAAAGTATGTATAAATGTCACAATAACAAATACAACAATGGCATAGAAATAATATAAACAAATAAATAAACGAAATTAATATACAAAAAACAATAATCCATGATATGCAAAGTATCAAATAAATGAACAAAATATAAATGAAAACATAAATCAATAAACAAATGAAGGAAATAAAAATAAAAAAATACAAAATATATACATTGAAATTATGAAGAATAAAAGACAAACATATGATTTACATATAAAATTTTGGATTAAAATTTATACAAACAAAATACATAATAAATAAAGAAAAATATATAAATATATACATATAAATTATAAAATATGCATTAAAAATATAAGTATGTATTTAAGCATTTTCAAAAATAAAAAACATAGATATATATGTATATATATAAATATAAAAACTATTCATTAGAAAAATATATAAATATATACATGTACACATATATAAAAATAATAATTATCTACATATATATAGATTATAAAAAGATAATTACATATATATAAAAATAATAATTACATATATTGAAATTAATTAATTTAGGAAAAAATATATAAAAAATTATGAAAAATAATATAAGAAAACATACGTATATACATATTTATCAAAGTAAAAAAATAAAAGTGTATATATATGCATATAAAAGTTAGGAAATAAAAATGTATATGTATATAAAATGTAAATGTATATATATGTATATAAAAGTTATGCAAATAGAATAATAAAATATATATATAATATGTGTATGTGTTTATAAAAGTTTTTTAAACAAATGTATGTATATATATTATTGTAAAAAAATATGCGTATGTATATATATAGTAATAATAATAATAATAACAATAATAATAACTTAATAACAAGAAAATCAAATTTAGTAAAAATAAATAATAATAATAATAAAAGACTAAATCGAGCTTTGACATAAATTCTGGGCTTAAATCCACAAATAAATGAAGTCGAAAGGACTCTATTGGACACGCCCAAGAAAATAAAAACGCAAGAGAAAGAGAAATTTGAGGGAATACTCTTAAGAATTATTATTACTCCCAACTTCAGTCCCCCCTACAATGAAGGGAGAGGCTTGAGCCTCCCCAAATCCAACAGTATAGATCAATTACATCAACGGCTAAGATTAAAGGGTATCTACAAATTAAATCTCTAAGATTACAAAATCATATCTTCTAAGATTGCATAACATATCTAACATTGCATATATCATATCTAACATTGCATATCATATCTAAGATTGCACATCCTTGAAGATTATGTTTTCATAAGCTTGTAGATGGACCTTCTACCTTTTCAAGTAATGGACCATTCCGATCGGGCCAAATAATTTTGTACTGGACTTAGACTTTATTTTATTATTGTGAGCCCGGGCTAAAATTGGGTATTACAAATATTTATTACTTTATTAAAATAAAATTTTCGATAATTTAACAACTAAATTAAAACCCAAATATACATGACACATCAAAATCAATATCTTTATATATAGTATAGATATAAAATCATACTCAATCCCATAAATATATATTTTTTGAACACTAATCTTATTATAGGTTCTTATTATTGTTCATTTTTAATATAATGTTTAGAACTGTTCATAGCCTTTTCCCAACCTTTAAATAACAAGATAATTTGCTTTAGCGCATTTGAACCCACGTTCTTTTATACTGATAACAATGCCAATATCAATTGAATTAAGACTCAATTACCAAATATAATTTTTTTTTTAAATCAACTAAATATAATTTTTTTCCCTTTTAAAGTAAAAGGAAGGAAAGGAGAAAAAAAGGCAGTATTTTGTTTGAAAAGCATAAAAAAACAAATCAAAAGGTGGAAGGTAGGACACGCGCTAAGAGATGAGGTGTGGGATGCAAACACCTGGTGTTTTAGGTCAAATCTTAAAGTAATCGCAGAAGTGAAACGCTCGCCAGAAATGCCCTTTATGTCTAGTAACCGATAAGTTTCTACATCACATCATTTATCATATCATATTTTTTTTTATATATTTTCATTTATTTTATTGTATGAAAATAATTTTTTTCGATATTTTAAATAAAATTTTCCAAATAATGATTTATAAATTAGGATAAAAACCATTGCTCGGTTAGGCGAGATTAAACTATTCCAGAGTAATCATCGTGTAGAGTTGAAGAACTTCATTCAACGGTTGTATATAAATATACCTACTTAGAGGCCTTGAGGATGCCATTAATGTTAAATTATCGAATACTTAATTACCTTATTTAAATACATGTGTAATCTGAACCATTTAGTATGGGTAGATATATGTTTTTTATTTCTTTCATTAGATTATGATATATTTGCAATATAGGTAAAAGTTATATAAAATTTAATGAAACTTTGGTTGAAATGATAATTTTGAAGGTTTGAGAATTTTAGTGTATAAAGTTCGAGTTTTATTGTGTGGGTTTTTTAGATAAGTTTTGAGTTTAAATTATTTTATAAGTTTTATATAAAAAATATAACTCATAATAATAATTGTTATTTTAAAAAATTGAAATTTAATTTTTACAATTAAATTAATCAAAAGCAATTAAATTTAATAGGTGAAATAAAAAATGTAAAAAAGCTTTTTCAGAACTAATGATAGTTTTTTTAAGTAATTGTTTTATAGCAATTTTTTTAAAATGAATTAAAATTAAATAGTTTTATTGACCATTTATCTTTTGAAATTTGCACTTAATAACCACTTTAATCTTTTGCTTTTTCAGGTGTTTGAAAATCTAATAATAATGATATAAAATAGCTGACTCAAGACTTAACCCACTCTTTGAAATCAGTTTAAAATAGCTAATTCCATCAAGCATCCCCAGTTTGTCACACACGCTTCAATTTAGTCCTTCAATTTTAAAATATTCTAATTAAATATTTAAAGTATTAGTTCTACATTCATCAAGTGTTTTCATTTGTCCACCCAATAATTTAGGTATTAAATATCAATCCGGTTTAATTTGAGATATTTTTAAAATATATAAATCAATTTGTAAATATGTATTTGCCTATCATGTATAGACAGTTTGGACCTAACATGTTAAAAAAAAATAAGACAGTATTAAAATCAAGAGCACTATTTCGCTTTTTTAAACACATCATATCTAAGTTGTTCATGTGCTTGCAATTTGACCTACATGTTTTAAATATACTCTACATCAGCTTTGAGATAGTACGATGGATTTGATTAATATAATATTGATACTTTTAGGATTCAGTTAGAACATTTCATAGTTTGAGGATGCCTAATGCAATTAATCATATAAATGTTAATTTTAGTTAAAAGTATCGTAGAGGTCCCTATACTAGAAGTCAAATTGCATTTTGGCCCATATACTAAAGATTAGGTAAATTAGTCTCTGTACATTAGATCAAAGAGAAATTTGGTCATTTTATTAAAAAATTCATCTATTCTTACCATTAAAAACTGGTCATTGTATGTTAGTTATTATTCAAAGGGATGGAAATTTTAAAAGAAATAAGTAGTTTGCTTTTTAATCTAAGTAAACAGAATAATTTGTTTATTTTTTTAACATAGGGATAAAATATAATCCGATTCTTAATACAGAGACTTCCGGTGTGCTAATTTTAATATAATAAATAAGTACAAAATATTTAATATTAGTGAGGAATTAGCTAATGTATTGATGCGTGTCGCGGCATCTGCTACTCAAAATCCTTTCTTTTTCGTGTATCCAAAACCAGATGAAAACGGAAAGATACTCAAAAGGTGGCTTCTCTTTCCCTTCAATCTCCATTATAAATTCATCAATGGAGCCATAACTCTCCATACCCCCCTTCCATCTTCTTCTCTATTTCTAATGGGAACCCACTCTTCCTCTTCCTCTTTCTCTGCCCTCCAATCTTACCTACAAGCCTTGGCCCAAACCCCACGTCGCTTGGCTAGCCGTGCCCCCTCTGTTTCTTCCTCATACGAAGAACTGAGTCGGGTCAAGGCCCGTTCCGGCTCCGACATGCAACGGACCCTCCGTTGGTTTGATTTGGTTGGGCTGGGAATCGGAGGTATGGTCGGAGCCGGTGTGTTTGTCACCACTGGCAGAGCTAGCCGACTCTACGCTGGCCCTGCCATCGTTGTCTCTTACGCCATTGCTGGCCTCTGCGCCCTCCTCTCCGCCTTCTGCTACACAGAATTCGCCGTCCATATTCCCGTCGCCGGCGGTGCTTTCAGCTACCTCCGAATCACCTTTGGGGAGTTCGCCGCGTTCTTGACGGGAGCCAACCTAATAACCGAATATGTCATGTCAAACGCCGCCGTTTCCAGGGGGTTGACCTCCTATATGGGCGCCGCAATGGGTGTCTCCACCACGAAATGGAGGTTCATACTTCCATTACTCCCAAATGGGTTCAATGAAATCGACCTCGTAGCTCCGGCCATCGTACTAATCCTCACACTCATCATCTGTTACAGCACGAGAGAAAGCTCAGTCGTCAATATGATACTCACCACGTTACACATACTCTTCATAGCTTTCGTAATATTAATGGGGCTTTGGAAAGGAGATTGGAACAATTTCACACACCCAGGGAATCCCCAGCATCCGTCCGGTTTCTTCCCCTACGGTGCCTCCGGTGTCTTCAATGGGGCAGCCATGGTATACTTGAGTTACATAGGATACGACGCCGTATCAACCATGGCCGAGGAAGTTCGTGATCCCGTTAAAGATATCCCTATCGGGGTTTCAGGCTCCGTCATCATCGTCACCATTCTTTACTGCCTCATGGCCGCTTCCATGTCCATGTTACTCCCTTACGACATGGTAATAATAACAACAATAATAATTAAAATAAATGCTAATAATAACTGCTCGTTTAAATTTGTTTGATGGGGGTTGAATTGTGGAGGCAGATCGATGTGGAGGCGCCGTTTTCGGCGGCGTTCAGTGGGAGATCGGAATGGGTGGCGAGGGTAATAGGGGTGGGGGCCAGCTTCGGGATATTGACGTCGCTGTTAGTGGCGATGCTGGGACAGGCTCGGTACATGTGCGTCATCGGACGGTCCAACGTGGTCCCGGCCTGGTTCGCTAGGGTCCACCCCAAAACATCGACCCCTGTGAACGCCTCCGCCTTTCTTGGTACGGCTTTTCTCTTATTATATATTTATTTCGAATTCCAATTATTTTAAATTGGCAGTTGGGAAGTGGGGGCCCCACTTGAACCGTTTCGGTTCAGGGTGATGTCATGTGATTCTTCATTTTATATATTTGTCCACTAGTACCCCAAGTGTCCCACCCTATTCTTGGATCTTATCCTTTTTAAACTACTCTACCCCACCTCCCTTCCTATTCTTAAACCTGTACCGAAATAGTAATTTTCATGTCCATCGATAACATTATCGGAGTTGAGGGGGAGGGGGGGGGGCGGGGGGAACGAAAAAAAGTGAAATTGGGTGGCCAAGGGGAGACATGTGGCAGGCAAAACCATGACATGCATTATTGACTGATAAGATCACCACCGCCTTTCCCTGCATATCTGTTTTGAAAGCAATTGTGGAGAATCCTGCCCTTCTTTTATCATTGGTCCATCCATTTTAATTCTGGAAGATAATGCTCCTGCTATTTGACCCATCTTTGAAAGTGACCATTCTTCCCCAAAAAAAAAAAAAAAAAATCCCCCAAGTGATAAGGTTACTGACCTGCCCACTGTATCTAAGCACTTCATAGCCACTAGTATTTCATTATCTCAAAAAGTAGGTCACTCTGTTACTAATCCCTTTTTCCATCTCCAGGAATTTTCACAGCTGCAATTGCCCTTTTCACTGATCTAAACATCCTCCTCAACCTTGTCTCCATCGGCACTCTCTTTGTGTTCTACATGGTATCCAATGCTGTCATCTACAGGCGATATGTTATGGTTGGGACAACAAAGCCATGGCCTACCTTATCCTTCCTATGCTTATTCTCCCTCACATCCACCATTTTCACCCTCGTGTGGCATTTTACACCACCAGGCAAGCCTAAACCCTTCTTGCTTGGTGCTTGTGTTGTGATTGCCATTTCCATATTACAAGTTTTCCATTGTATGGTACCACAAGCAAGGAAGCCTGCATTTTGGGGTGTCCCTTTCATGCCTTGGCTACCATCCATATCCATCTTCTTGAATGTTTTCTTGTTGGGGTCTCTAGACGGACCGTCATACGTCCGGTTCGGGTTCTTTTCGGCTTTGGCGGTGCTGGTATATGTCTTGTACAGTGTTCATGCTAGTTTTGATGCTGAAATAGAAGGGTGTTTGGGTCAAAAGAATGTTGAAATCGTAGAAGAATCAAAACAAAGTGGAGAAGAAGAGGACCCTAGTCAAAAAGTTTAAAAACAAACAACTTTGTTTTGGGGTCAATATAGTTCTTTATTCTAATGGAGGAATTTAGAGAGAATAGAATAGGATTAGATTGCAATTTTGCAAAAAACGGCAACTTGTATGTTGTATAGTGTCCTTCTGTTTGAACAAAGTAGATTAGATTCTGATCCTTCTGCAGTTGCACATTGTGAATTGTAATGTCATCTTCATTACCGTAACAACCAAGCACTGATACTGATTTCACTTGCTACACTTCCATCTACTTCTCATGATTTGACTTTTTCAAGAAATAAAATATATTATCTTTAAATGCACTACACAAGTATCTTATTTGGGATAAGATTTGAGTTGAGGTTAAAATATATTTTAGATTTTAAAATTCAAGTTTACATTAAAATTCTTCAGATTATTCATAATAATTTTTCAATTCGGATAATACACTTCAAACTTCAGCGTATTTAAACTCATGCTTTTTTAATATTAATCGGTATCAAATTCAATTAACTTGTTGAATTTTAAACTCCTTATAAAATTATTTTTTTAGTTACATGGCAGATTCTTTTGAGATGAAGATTGAAAACGATACACAATATGAGGTAAAGATGCGAGTAATGGTGGGGAAATTTTAGTCCAAAACCAAAGGTCATAATGTGAAATATGTTTACCATGTTGGTTCTGAAGTGGACTTATGCCTTTTTTTCCATCTCAAGGTCAGAATATTTTATCAAGGATAAACTCGAGGTAACTGGATTTCCTAGGCTTCTTTTTATTTATTTATTATGGTCTCAATATAACCATTCTAGTGCAATGCACAAACTGTCCCCAGAGTAAAATTTTTAGATTTTGTTGCATTTAGCATTTCTCTCTGTGTGTTTTTTGATTTGATTATGAACATGAGAGTAAGAAATAGTAAGCAATCTAGTGTCATGTTAGTGTTCTCTTACGTACTTATGGTATTAATGGGCTAGGGTAGATCAGACTCAGGCTAGGTTAGACTTAAGCGTGGTATTAACTAACTTTAGTGACCTTTGTTATCACACCAACATTTGATTTCTCGAATTTCAGTAGTTTATGAAAAATAAATATCTTCAGTGAGTATTTGAGAATTTCGTTGCTGGCATTCTTGATAATAATATTGAGCAACACGACACCTCCTCAATATTCTCTTCTACTCTTCTTAATGCCACATATCATAAAAGATTTGTCTCCACCAAACTAAGGCATAGTCGATGAGATCCGTCACAACAAGCTGAAGTTTCTTCTCTTCGGCGTAATTGTAGAAATCAAACACCGAATCAACCGTACTCTCCCATTCAATGTAGGCATTAGGGTCGTTCTTACCTTGGAATGGAGGAATCTTTAATTTTATGGAGCTAAACCGTCTCTTCTTGTGGCTACATTTGGACCATTATCATAGTTTATCTTGTGATCAAGTCTCTTTCTCCTTTGAGTAACGTCACAATCATTTTGATTAGGATGAGAAATTTGAGTTTCTCCTTGTTGACTTTGGTTCAAGGATCCCAATATTCGGTGCATTAATTCAATCATCTGAGCCATCTATTTATTCATATTTGCATGAAGTCTATCTTTTTGGGCTAGTTGCTCTTCGTGAAGTTTGAGCCTCTCATTCATATCTTGTCAATACTTATTCTTTATTTGAAATGAAAAAACACTCACAATAAAGAAAAAAAAGTGAACATAAAACAAATTCTCACTATTAGCTCTCAAAAGGAAAAAAATTTGACTAATCCTAAGCACTCAACAATGGAGCAAGACTTGGTAACTTGTTAAGTTCTTATAGTACTTAATCAAACTTCAATTATTTAGAATTAATGGAGAAGAGTTCTACTAACAAAGGTTTCATAAGCTCTAAGATGTCAAGAAAAGCTCGAAGCAATGAAATAAGTTGTATGGAGGAAGTAACACACAACTTTTCTTTAAACCTCTTAACACAAGAAGGAGATCAAAGTGTTAGTTAATGTATAAGAATCAATAGAAGTAGACAAAGAATCCTAACTCCAAGGATCAAGAAATAAGGCAAAATGGTTAAAATCCTAGAAAACAACTACCCAACTTCGAACGATTAGTTTTAGTGTTTTAGGTAGTCAAAGTTATGAAAAACTAGGACAAAGTTAATGAATATATGAATATATAATTTGAAAAGTTTCAGCTCAAAATTCACTTCGATAAATAAAATAAAAATTATTTTATTCTTTTTTGCACTTTTTATTTTTTTATTTTTTCTGATTTTTTTATTTTTCTTTTGCTCGATACATGTAATAAACATGTATAATAAAATTTAAAAGAGTTGAAAAAATAAAACAAATTTTAAAAATGAAATAAATGAGGTAAAAAGCAAATCTTGACCATTTTTGGTTTAAGGTTCGCAAGGAGGCTTTAAACCTTTTTCTTAGATAAGAGGTGTCAAGTCAAAGATGAGGTTGAACACCAGAATATGGGCTCTGATACCAAATGATGCGGAAGCCCGAGATTAAATTTTAAGAGACTGAACAATTAGCTCAAAATTTATGTCTGTTTCTTGCAACCTAAGTAACTTCTTACAAGAGTAGCTTCTAACCCAAAGTTCTTGAATTCAAATATGAAATTTCCCAACAAGAATTAGATGAAAAATCAATGGAAAATAAATAGTTAAAGAACTAAAGAAAAGAAAAAAAATGTGATAGATGGATTGATGAAAAGAAAAAAAAAGAAGATAAATGGTGTTGATAACAAATAGTTGGATAGGTAGCCCAACCTCCTTTGATGAACTTGTACCGATAAAGAACTATATTGGCCTTTAATAAACCCTATCAATTATGCAAATTGAAGTATGATGAACCTTCTCCACAATCTTCAAAAAATGAAGCAACAGTTCTATCAAGAAATAAACAAGAAACTAATATTGTAAGAAAATCTCTCTTGGAGTATTTCTTTAATAAAAAAAGAAAGTACATACTATGGTGCTTGACCACGCTTAGTTATTTATAAGCATGTCTAAGTCCTATTTGAACCCTAAGTAATTACTAAACCTCCTAATGTCATGGGCCGCAGTTCAAAGGCCGTGACCATCGCACCAAATGCATCCAATGGGGGTTTATTGTTTAGATGGGGATCATTTGACCCGCAAAATTTGGCCCGATTCAAGAAGTTGTTGGAGAAGTCTGGTAGATTGAAGCTTGGTTGACCCGATAATAAAGATATGACAACTTAGACTAATTTGGTAACTAATCTTAGAAGATTGAGGGAATCATATCTTGTAAAGATTAGATTAGATTTGATATGACATATCTTGTAAATCCCTAATATTAAGGGATATGGTTAATTTCGTCCGTCAATATAAATGTACCTTGATCGTCGATTTTGGGGTACTCAACTATAAATAGAGACCCTCTCCCTCATTTGTACTCACTTCACTTATTGTTTCATTATTCTCTATGAATAAGAGAATATTGAGAGTATTTACACAAACACTTTGTGTGCATTCTTTTTACTATTTTTTGTGGCTTCTTTTGGCATAGGTTTGCTTCCGCTATACAAATTGGTGCATTGTAGTTCTTAAGGAATCCTCACTTGAGTAAAGGCTGACTTAGGCGAGTTTGGACGAACGGATCACCTAAGATCGCATGGATCGCGAGATGAAAGATCTAGCCTCGTGACAAATGGTGTCTGAGCTATTAGTTCGAAGACACCATTGGGATGTCGAAAGAAAAGTTCTAATAAAGGTGGGTAAAAAAGTCTTTGAGGGAGATCCTGTCAGCTGTTAAGGAACGCATGGGTAAACTTGAGGAGCCCATGGAGGACGCAAAAAAGTCAGACAATACGCTTAGGGAAAGCATTAAGGACTTGAGGGAGTAGTCCAGGGACTTTGTGATCATGTGTCTTACTTCCTAGAGCGATAGCGCGTAAGAGTTGCTAGATTCCCAAAGGAAGAAACTGACGGAAAGGAACGATGCTCTCAAAGCCATGGTGAAGGCTTTAAAGTAGGAAACAATGGTCACGATGATGGATTTGAGCACAAGAATAGATGAGCTCAAGGGAGCAGCCATAGAAAAAGTAGTGGCAAGTACAGCACTGAGTAACGAAGATGTCCCGAAATCAAAAGAATTTGTGGGCACAAAGTCTGCATGTGTTGTGGATAATTTCTTGTGGAGGATGAAAACTAATTTCGTGCCAAAGGCATCACGGATGATGCGGTTAAGGTAAACATTGCTTCAATGTTTCTTACTGATATTGCGCTTTTATGGTGGCGAGGTAGGACTACAGATAAAAGGTAATGTGAGATTGGGACGTGGCAAGGGTAAAAAGTGAGTTGAAGGGATAATTTTACCCAAAATTTACTGAGAAAGAAGGTCAGGTAAAGTTGTAAAAGATAACGCAACGAGGCACAGTGGGGGAGAGTATGTTTGAGAGTCCAAAGAACTCATGCTCTAAGTTTCAGATGTGACCGGGAAAGAAGCATTGCTTGCTTTTCAGAATAAATTGAAGCTGTGGGTCAGACAGGAGGTGGAACAAAGAGGTGTCCAAAAGCTGTCGGAAGTTATGACGGTAGTAGAGTCCCCGGTCAAGCTTGGTCTAGGGAAAGACAAGCTTGGGTCTTTCAAGCTCGAGGAAAGGGGTGTCTATGAAAAGGATCACAATGAAGATGTTTTTGATGGCAATGGCAACGACGACAATAGTGGTAATGGGAAACCATGAGTTAGGAAGAAAAAATCCAAGAGGAAAACGGACAAGTTGAAATGCTTTCTTTGTGATGGTCTACACATGTTGAAGAAATGTCTAAAGAAATTCGTGCTTAAAGAGAAGTCGGTAGGTAAGGCCTTGGTACTTAGTTCGAGCGCAAAAGGTGTCGAAGCCAAAGAGGCCAAAAGTGAGAAGAAGCCAGTGGAGTGCTTCTTGTGTCATGGTTCGCATAAGTTGCGAAAGTGTCCAAGGAAGTCTTTCATCAAAGAAAACGTTAGAGCAGACAAGGAGCCTAAGAAGTTTGATTTGAGTAAGGGAAAAGTCAAAGCCAAGAGGGCAAAGAGGAGCAAAAATAAGCAAGTGGAGTGCTTCTTGTGTCATGGTCTGCATAAGTTGCGGAAGTGTTCAAGGAAGTCTATCATCGAAGGAAACGATAGAGCAGACAAGGAGCCTAAGAAGTTTGGTTCGAGCAAGGGAAAAGTCGAAGCCAATAGGGCAAAGAAGAGCAAAAAATGAGTAAAGTGCTTCTTGTGCCTGGTCTATATGAGTTGCAAAATTGTCTAAAGCAAGCCATAGTCAAAGGAAAGACAACATCTGAGCTTGGTGAGTCATCGGAGGGGCTTCCACCCAAGGAAGAGGTGAGTTTGTCATCAGACTTAAAGGAAAAGGTTACTACGAAGTTCGGACCAATGAAGCTCAAATTAAGTAAAACATCGGAGTTGGCCGAGTCATCGACAAGGCTTCTACTTATGGGAGAGGTGGGTGGTGCATCGAACTTCAAGGGAAAAGAAGTGATGCAAGTGGGACAGTTGACTTGAGTAAATTCAAAGGTACATTTCAAACACTTTAATAGTGTATTGCATTCTAACTTGTTGACTTGGCAAGAACGTAGGGGCCCTTTCGAAGTTCTTGAGCAAAGAGACCGAGCGACTGTGGGCAAAGCGAAGCCAAGTGTTGTGAATCAAGAGGATTCTGTTCGAGTTAAGTTAGAATGTGAGCAAGAGAGTGACATAACTTCTTGTTATCGAGATGTACAAACGAGTAGGATGGTTCGAGTTAAGAAGTGACGTAAGTTGATGCAAAAGTCTCGAAGGAAGAGAAAAGCCAAGGCATCGAGACGAGATCGAGACGAATCAAGTTAGTGCTATTCAGAAGTCGCAATGAGGGCGTTGCGAGAATGGGTGGGGGAGAATGTTACAGGCTGCAGTTCAAAGCCTATGACCATCACACCAAATGCATCCAATGGAGGTCTATTGTTTATATGGAGATCATTTAGCTCGTAAGAACTGGCTCGATTCAAGAAGCTGTTGGAGAAGTTTGTCAGATTGAAGCTTGGTTGGCCCGATAATAAATATATGACAACTTAGGCTAATTTGGTAACTAATCTTAGAATATTGAGGGAATCATATCTTGTAAAGATTAGATTAGATTTGATATGACATATCTTGTAAATCCTTAAAATCAAAGAATATGGTTAATTTCGTCCGTCGATGTAAACGTATCTTGACCGTCGATTTTGGGGGCTCAATTATAAATAGAGAGCCTCCTATCATTTGTACTCACTCCACTCATTGTTTCATTATTCTTTATGAATGAGAGCATATTGAGAGCATTTACTCATACACTTTGTGTGCGTTCTTTATGCTGTTCTTTGTGGCTTCTTTTGGCATAAGTTTGCTTCTGCTATACAAATTGGTGCCTTGGAGGAGTTCTTAAGGAATCCTTACTTGAGTAAAGGCTGACTTAGGCGAGTTTTGACAAATAGATCGCCTAAGGCCGCACAGATCGCGAGATGAAAGATCTATCCCCGTGACACTAAGACTTAGTCAACTATCTTACAAAGTAAGTAACATAAACCTCTTTAGACCTAGTCAAAATTCTGATTAATCTAAAATATTTAAAAAAATTGTAATAAATAATTCTATAAAATATAAGACTTAATAAATGCATTACTAGGCTTATTTATAATCAAATTTAAGTTTTAGTCTAAACTTGTCATTCCCTTGTTAATTGCGTCCAAAAATTATGTTTGCATTGTCTTCACTATTCACTAAAACGACCATATCTTGAGTTTCCAAAGTTGAAATGAGGTGATTTAAAGTGCGTTTCAAAACTAATAAAGAGTGCTCTCATCAACATGAAGACAACTTGACCTAAAAATGCCAGGATTCCATCCAAAAAATGTGTCACAAGACTTGAAAATTGACAGCTTCAGTGAATTGAATTTAATAATTTTCACCCCATCCATCCATGTATCACTAGGATTTCTTTAAGCTTTTCATCCCTCATATTTTAGATTCTCCTGAAGCAGAAGCCAAATATCGTTGAAAAGAACAGGTCTATAAAGCTTAGTTAATTGAGTTGAAGTATTCCTCTATGTAGAAAAAGGGAAAGCATGTTGCTGTAGATACTCTAGTTGATATTAATGAAGATGAAAAGCCTACACTAGTTATTATTATCCTAGTTGCAACTAGTTCAACATCTATTAGTGTTTCGAATGTTGCACAACCTTGACTTATTGAACATTTGGATGAAGAAGTTACATGTCTCGAAAAGAATATGTAGTATCATGAACTCCAATTGAAGCTTTTTCAAAGTTAAAAGACTTAGGCTCTCTATTACAAGATGGATTTTCTTGCTCAAGGACTTTAATTCCTTTGCATTTTTTGAGCAAAAAAAGGGGGGAGAGTGAGTTCCTAAGGAGTAGAATATTGTTGTTATTTTTGAAATTCTTTTGATTTCATCCTGATGATAATATTTTGGGTGTGTACTTGATGGGTTGTCCTTGCCATGCTTTAGCTATAATATTTAATTAGTATGTTGTTTTGTTTGTTAATACTTTTTTTTATCTCCATGTTAATTCTTGGTTGGATTAAGGAGAGTATCGAGATGATATTGGTTGAATTACATTATTTGATGTGTTGCTATATATCTTTTTCTCAAAAATGTCAAAAAGGAAGATTGTTAGTTTCAATTATAAGGGTAAGATGCAACATTAGTTGCAACTCAATGAATATCTGGTAGACTATTGTTACTTACCATATTTGCAATGTTGTTGAGGCCGAAATGACCAGTCAATTGGATAAAAAAACCGACTAGTACACAAGTTCGGAACAAGGTAAGAATTGGCATGAGCCATGGGTAAACTGCGAATCTCCAATTGGATGAACCAATAAAAAACCAGTTCAACCGGATTTTATATTTTTGGGCCAAATCTAACCTAAATTGAAAAAAAAACTTTTTTCCAGCCCAAAAGCTTTAAAAACCGATCCAAAACCTTATTTTGATCCTAATCCCAACTAATAAAACAAATAAAAAATTTCAAAAAATTAAAAACAAAAGTATCGCAAGTGCTATCACCATTGAGTACCCTAAATATGTTGGCTCTTTCTTTGCTTTGTCTTTGTGCCGTCTCACCTTTGCTGCTCTGTTGTTGTGGTTGCCTACCTTTTACTATTGCAAACACTTCAATGCTTTGTAAGGATAAACAAATCATATCTAGATAAAGATATATAGAAGGCTTTGAGGTGAGTTTTTTGTTTGGGAAATAATGAAATATGTGATTTTTTTTTTCAAATGCTTTGTATTTGAAAGGATATTTTTCTGCCATAATTACCTAAATGTGTCAATTTAATGACTTAGTCTTTTAGTGGTTTTACTCTTAGTGTGCCCTACAACTTTAATGAATGTGGTTTTGGTGCTTTGAATGAAGTCTGGCTTTTATGGTTAATTAATAGAGTTGCTGTGTGATTATTTTTATGTGACTAATGGTGATAGGTGATTTGATGCGTTTCATCACTGGTTTGATTAAAAAATATTGTATATTTGGTTAGTAGCTTTTGGCTAAAATTGTTGGAGCTTTGTAATGCGTATCTTTGAGGACTTTTATCAACTCATCATTGAAGATAAATCATGTACGAATTAAATTAACTAAGAATCTTTTGAAGATTCACTTATATGAGAGATTTTATTTTTAAAGAAATTGATATCGAGAACATCTTTTCCAATATAATATTTATTAAAATATTTTTGAAGACTAATTTTGAGGAATTAGATATTCACAATAATTATACATTAACAAACCAAGTTATATTTATTTAAGGATTTGTTTTAGGTTTAAGGCGCAAGAGTGAGAGCATTTAACTTGTTTGCCGAGGAACTTATTTTTAGTGCATATTTGTGTAAATGAATTGTTTTTGTTCGTAAGTTCACAACGAAGTTTTCAAGGGGGAAAATTTAGTAGTAGAATGGTTTAGAATGGTGTATGAGAGTTAAGTTGTAACTTAGTGGGATAATGATCTAGACTGTAGTGATCTATAAGTAATAATTGAGTAATTTTACGAACTTTTTTTTAAATGAAGAAATTGAGAAAGAGAGAGATAAAATATGATTTTACATTAGACTCTATTTTTTTATAAACTAATTAATCTGAACTTTGGTACAAGTTAGAAGCCTCAATTTACAATTTGATCTTTATGCATCTATACTATCCATAAAGCCTTTTATTAAGTTAGTGTCGCTTATCAACCAATTTCAACTAAATTTGCAAAGCAAGTTATATGATTATGTAGATTTTTGACCTTTTATATTTTTATAAATTAATAAAAATTATTTATAATGAGATTTGAACTAAAAAGACACTGTACATATACAACTTTTTCTTTTACCATTTGATCTAAAGTAAATTTTAATTTTATATGAAACTTTAATAAGTATATTTGTTATATAAATTTATTTTTAATATATAAAGGGTAAATTATAAAATGGTCACTAAATTTTGGTAACTTTTTTTTGCTACTGAATTATGAAAAGTTATATTTTGTCATTAACATTATCACTCGTTGGTTAAAAACTATTACACCCCAAATGGAAAAATGATTTGACGCGATATTTGAAGGGTTAATATCTAATTTCTATATCTAAAATATTTAGTTTAGTATTTTCACAACATTTTTTAACCACAATTCTCAAAAATATATTTTAAAAAAAATCATAAATTTATTTATTTGGAACAATGAAAAAAATATTTTTTAAAATTTATAATTATGTAAAAATTTTAAATTTCACCATTTCCTTCTTCTTCCCCTTCCTTCCATCACTAATAACCACACTCATCATAATCAACATCATGCGGTCGGCGTAGGGTTTCTGCAACGGTGGCCATGACAACGGAGGGGAGGATATTCAATTCTGAGCATTAGAAATGTGGCAATTTCTTTTAGCCATTCAGCTCCGTACCTCTGATTTTCTCGGTTAAAGAACCTAAATAATGCTTGTTTCTCTCTTTAATCTGCAATTCAAATATGTATTTTTAGTTTTATTTTTCTGGGAAATATATCGAATCCCTATTTCTAATTAAAAATAATGCGGGCAATTGTTATATGCTGAATCGAAGTTGAATATTATTATGATTATGTATTCTTCAATTTATTACGGTTTATTCATGGATAAAGATTTTATTTTGAAGGGAAAAAAGAACTTCTTTTGGTGGCTTAACATAGGGTTTATTCATGATGACGATGATGTTGAGTGTGGTGAGGGGATGAAGGAAAAGGGAAAGAAAGGGGAAGAGAGAGTCATGGAGAAAAGGGGGAGGAATTCTGAGAAGAAGGAATTAGTGAATGTTAAATTTTTTTACATACATATAAATTTAAAAAATATTTTTAAAAAATAAATAAATAATTTCTTGAAATTTTAAATATATTTTTTTAGAATTATTGTTAAAAAATGTTGTAAAAGGACCAAATTGAATATTTTAACTATAGTTCAAGGTCAAATTAGATAATAACCCTTCAATTATCGTGTCATGCCACTTTTATTTCAAGGGTTTAACAACTTTTAATGGGCAAGTGACTAAAACATTGTAAGTCAAAAATGTAATTTTTCATAGTTCAATGGCAAAAAAGAAATTTTATCAAAATTTAGTGACCATTTTGCATTTTACCCATATATAATTTTTTTTATATATTTGTATATCATATACTAGAAATTCTATCACATGTGGAAACTATATATTTAGAACACAAATTTGTGTTTAAAAATAACAACAATAAGAAATGAAATGTGTGGTTTGAAACTAATTAATAATCATATGAAATATGTACAATATTAAAATAAAAAGATGGTTTTAAATTGTAAGTAAAACGATATTTAAATACATGAATACATCGATTAAGAGGACTAAATGAATACAACTATTTATCATGGTATTGTCATCAATTTTAAGTTGGCGTCGAGTTAATTTGTAACACCATATCAATCAACAATTTTATTAATACTAGAAACTCCATCATACGAGTATGCATGTAGAAACCATGTAGTTAAAGCACAAATTTGTGTTTAATAATAACATACAATAAATAATGAAATGTATGATTTGGAACTAATTAATAATAACATGAAAATGTACGATATTAAAATAAAAATAGATTAAATTGTAAATGAAAGTATTTTTAAACACATAAATACATTAGATTAAAATTATTAAATGAATAAAATTATTTGTCATGGTATTGTCAAGTTGGTGTCGAGTTAATTTGTGGTGCCATCTCTATGAATAACATTATTAATATATACAATTGATGGATGTAATAAAATGTGTATAATAAAATTACAATGTATAAAAATATTAAAATAAAACTTTAATTGAGTGGTAAATTTAAGGATTTGTTGGCCCAATTGGCATGGGTTCAAATTACATTATATGTATTTTTTTATTAGTTTTTTTAAATAAAGAATAAATTATTCTCAAATAATATAATTTATTTTAAATGCGAAGGGACATTAAAACAAATTTTCTAAGTTGGGACACGGTTGATGGGTGACATCAACTCAGCAAAGGACTTTATAAATATTATAGATATAAAAATAGTTGATTGAGTTGGTGTCATGAGTAAACTTGACGTCAGTTCAGTCATAAAATTACTAAAATACCCTTGTTTTAAAAGGTAATTAATATTGTTATAATGATATTTTTGTTTTTCATACTTTATAAATCTTCAAATAAAACAATTGAACAACATTATTTGGGGATCAAACACAAGACCGACAAATTTGTATGGAAATCTTTTACCACACCACCAATAATAATGTGATGAAATGCTTTTATAAATATATTTTTAATATAAAATATTTTATTCACCCAAATCAAGGGTGTGATAAAACTTAGTATTAATAATGTTGTTGATTGAGTTGGTGTCACAAAATTTTATTATATGTTATTTTAAACATGCCTCGTGTTCGAATGTGTGATTTCTACATGCATACACGTGTGATAAAATTTTAGTATTAATAATATTGTTGATTGAGTTGGTGTCACAAATTTTATTGCATATTCTTTTTAAACATATCTCTATGTTCTAAATATATGGTTTTCATATGCATACCCAATAAAATTTGAATTTTTTAATTGAGATGGTAAATTTAGTTATGAAAACCTCATTAAGTTTATATAAAAATGGAAATAAAATAAATTTAAAAAGTATGTAATTTAAAATTTTAAATAAAAGGTAAATTTTAACAAATTGAAAATAATACCTTGTAATTCGTAAACAGAACAATTAACAAAATTTCACCATTAGTTTTGAAATTAAAATTTAATAACTCATTAATTAAAAATACATTATTATAATAATATCTGTAATTAAAACAACAACAACAACTATAATCTAAGTCCAATTACCACTTGTGAAATAACTTTAATTCATTTGATGATATTAAATTAAATTTATAACTATTATATTTTTATGACCCTATAATCACCCTATATTACTATTACTAATAAAATATTATTAATTGGGTTCACCAAAAATCATCTTTAATTACTATTTGAGTTTTAGCTCGATTGACATAGATACTGTTGTCACTGTAAGAGGACACGAGTTCGAGTGCGCTGAAATGTATTATTCTCCTATTTATGAGTTGAGGAGGGATTGTGGGTAGTTCTAAACAAACCTATCTTAATTGTAAGAATAAAATTTTGTCGAGACCTGGCAAAGAGTTACTTTTAAAAATTATTGCTGTTTTCCTTTTTCCATTTAATACTCGTGATGAGTTACAAAAAATGATGAACTTCTTCTGGTGGGGTATGAGTTTCTGTAATTTGCAAGTCGTATCTACATCAACTGAGGCGTTCTCTAAGGGAGACAAAATTTTTGAGTGGGGCAATACTTTCCGCTGAGGGTTCGAGACCCAACTCCCCTCAACAATATATAATTTTTTTTATTTTTTACAACACCTTATAATACACTTGTTAAACCCTCAACTCACTTATAAAGTCTAAAATACCCCCTAAGTGGTGTATGAAATAATTTTCCACTAATTATATACATGATTGAGGGTAACTATTTAAATTTTGTCTGACATTTCTTTAAATATTTTATTTTTCATATTATCTCAAGAAAATATTGTAGAAAGCAACAATTTATAAACAATTTATTATAAATTTTAAGAGTTCAAAAATAATTTAGGTTTTAAACATATTTGAAAGCATAGAAATTTTTCTAAAATAAATATAAAAATGATATGTAAATAGGAACTTATTTATCACTTCCTAGAGAATAAATTTAACTATTTTAAATTTATTCTATTTTATTTAAGATTACATTATCATTTATCGACAATATAATTATATTCAGTATTTACTTTTAAGTAATATAACAAACAAATTTTTAACTTAAAATTCTGCACTTAAAAATCTTATATATATTTTAGACGTTACTGAAAATATAAAAATTTTAATTTAAAGTAATCTTTAAAATCCAAACATGGAAAAACAACCCTTAATGCTTTTTCACATATATAATGTTGTGAACAAAAATAGTATAAAGTGATATATGTTATAAGATGAAATAGCAAGTAAATTTATCAATCATAAAATTCACAGAAACAATGAAACAAAATAATTTCATCAAATGAAAAGGCTTTACACTGCACAAACAATTTGATAAAGAAAATAAAATTAGACAACAGTGTTGATAGAAATAATTTTTTAAAATTAAATAAACTCAACTTATAATTTTTCCTTTAAAAAATTGAGAAAATTTAAAAAGCTACCCAAAATTTATTGTTGTCTCTTTTCTTTGGATAATATAATATTGCTTCTAAATTTATGTTATTTTATTCAAGAGTGTAATAAATGTAAAGCATAAAACTAATTTAATGACATGAAAAAAAGGTTGATGGGAGAACATGGATTTTATGATCATCAAACCAATATCTCCTTAATATTTCCACAGTATTTTGAGCTAAATTTTGGGACTGCATTAATTTTCAGACTAGGATTAGGAATGGTAGGCAACTGTTTTGGTGGTTGTTTAATATACTTAGGGTGAGTTTAGATGGGCGGTGAGGTGTAATGCTGTACGTTTAGTTTCTTTTTTGTTTCACGTTACAATATTGTCACAGTATCTAAACTTACCGTCACCGCTATTTTTACATTGATTGTAGGTAAACACACCACTCATCCAAATCCACCATTAGTTTGTATTGTTGTCGTTGTATCAAAGAAAGATATAAGTTCGAGTGTATTTAAATACATAATATCTTTTAATTTAGGGGTTTGAAAGAGTCATTAATAATTTAGAAACTACATAAAAAGATTAAATGCTCAAACTAAGACTCAACTTTTAAGGATTGCTCATAAAAGGGTTAAATCTTTACAAAATGCTGAATCAATGACTTTTTATAGTTTATAGTAAAACTTAGGTGAATGCTAATATGTTTAAAATAGAACACAACTGAATGAGCTATTATTTGAAAAATAAAAACATAATTTGAAACTATGCCATTTGAAATGACATTATTTGAGTACGTTCGAAAATGTTTGACCCATTTTTTGATTGTTTTGAAAGGTTTTGACATTCATCTCAACACTTCGTAAATGCCTGATTTAGAGGTGTTTATGGGTCAAGCCGGACTTAAGCATGATATTAACACATTTTATACTTGCCCAAGCTTAACCCGAACCGAAATATGGGCTTAAAATTTGTCCAAGCGCATCCATATTTGTAAATGGCTAACTCAAGTTATTTTAAGCCCACCCATATTTTTAATTTTTTTTAAAATATTTTTTTTATAATTTATATATTTTTATTTATTCAAATTATATAAATTCATCTTAACATTTTTTTATATTTACAATATATTAGTATTATATATATTATTATAGATTTAATTTTTATGTGTTATAAATTACATAATATAAAAAACATTACAAATATAAAAAAGAAATTGTCAAGCCATAATTTTTTTTAACCAACCCATTTTTCATGCCTAATGTTTTTGTTTAAATCTCCTCAAATTTCGTATGTACCTCTAAACATTTGTCATTGGTGACTATATCTAATTTGCCCTCCAATAATAATAGTTCCTCTAGTTCTGTTTTTACATATCATCTAAACACAAAAATTTGAGCCTAAGTTGATTGAGTCTTACTCGATTGGTATGGGCATTGTTACCAATACAAAGGACGTGGGTTCAAGTGCACTAAAGTGTATTATCATCTTATTTATGAGTTGGGGAGGGGTTATAGGCAGTTCTAAGCATTGTGTCACAAAGAATAGATATGATCAAAATTCATAGTGAGATTGTTCAAAAAAACATTTGAACCTAAAATTATTGAATTAAAAAAAAAACTCAAAATCAACGTGATCATTCCCAATCGGAATCAAATGGTTTCGATTCAAAATCCATAAAAGAACTAAATAAAATTAGAATATAAATTACAAAACTTTCTCTTAAATACAAATTTTTATTTTTGTAACAAATGACGATATTTATAATAAAAGCACCTAATTAGGATAATGTTTATAGTCTATTCATGTCGATCCGAATTCATAATGATTTGATTATGAAAAAAAATTGAGCTCATAACGATTTGAACTCGAGAAAAAAAATTCAATCATGAGAAAGCTTGAGTCTGAAATGATCCGAGTCTGTAACAATCCAAGCCCAAGATAAATTTGAGATAAAACCTGAAAAAACTTGAATTTATAACTAAACAAACATGCATAATTAAAATAGTTATATGATACGTTTAATATAAAAAATAGATGAATAAAAGATACTTATTTAATTTACGAAATATATTTATAAATATTATATAATTATATTAAAAGCTTATTAACAATAAAAGTAATTAATAATAAATATTTCTATTAAATTATAATTTAAAATAAATTTTAAATATATAATAAAACTAAGAGAATTATAGTAAGAATAAGAGAGAAAGAGTAGACACAAAAGCAAAAGGATAATTCTACTTTTTATTGGATTCAACAAGCTTGTACAAACCCTCTATTTATAGGGTCTCAATCACTATATGTTACAAATACATAATAAAGATAATTAAGGTACCCTATCAATTCTTTAGGGGTTACAAGAGTTACAAAAGAATGAATTTGGAGGTTTTGGGAGTTATATGGACTTCCATTTATCAATAGATTTATAACACTCCCCCTTGGATGTCCATTAACAAAAATGTGCCTCGTTAAAAATGTCTATTAACACATAAAAACCTAATGAAGGAAAAAGAATACACAATCTCCTATTACAAGTTGCCTCGTTAAAAACCTTTACCAGGAAAATTCAAAGGGACAAAACTTGGTTAAAGGAAAATAGTACAATATGTTATGGACTCTCCCTAAAGGTAATATCACATTACATCTTTAAGGTGACGCTTTCAATCTTGTATTACATCTTTAAGGTGACGCTTTCAATCTTGTATACTTGTCTTTCAAACTAGAACGAATTTATTTATCTTCTATATTACTTTTCTTCTCAAGATCACTAGTGAAGAATAATTCTGGTAAAATATGTTTCATTCTGTCACCTTTGATGTAATCACCCTTCAATTGAGCTATACATAATGCATTATCTTCGTATAAGTTAGTTGACATATTTTCCTGTAAAGGCAAATTACATATCTTCTGGATATGTTGGGTAAATAACCTTATCCAAACACATTCTCGGCTTGTCTTATGCATTGCAATTATTTTTTCATGATTTGAAGAGGCGGTAGCTAATGTTTGCTTTGTTGAACGCCATGATTTAAAAGCACCTCCACATGTAAATAAATATCCCATTTGAGACCGATCTTCATGTGGATCCAATAAATATCCAGCATCAGAATAGCCGATTAATAGGGATTTTAAATCATTTGAATAAAATAATATCAATGGTTCTTCTGAGATATCTGAATACATTTTTAATTTCATTCCAATGTCTATGTGTTGGAGAAGAACTAAATCTTGCTAACAAGTTTACAATGAAAACTATATCAGGTCTTGTGTTGTTTACAAGATACATCAATGTCTCTATGGCACTTTAGAACCAAGAAACTCTTCATCATTCTCGCAAGGACGAAATTGATCTTTATTCACATCTAACAATCATAAAACCATTGGGATACTCAATAGATGTGCTTTATCCAAGTAAAATTTCTCTAAGATCTTTTTGATATACGTTGACTAATGGACATGAATTCCATCTTTTAAATGCTCGATTTGCAGGCCAATACAAAAAATTGTTTTTCCAATATCTTTCATCTCAAATTCTTTCCTTAAATAATTTACTGTATTTTGAAACTCTTCAGGAGTTCCAATAATATTTAAATCATCAACATAAACAACAATTATCAAAAAATCTAATCTAGGCTTTTATATGGACAAATTGAATTATTTTTTATCGAGTAATTTTCCTGGGAAACTCTATATTCGGGATTTTAAATCATTAATGGATTTTATATAAATTTCACTATTAAGTAAACTATACAAATCGACTGTAACAATATCCATTAGATACATGTCAATTTTTTCACGTTTTTCCAAACTAATAAGATATCTAAACGTGATTGCATCCACCACAAGAGAATATGTCTCTTCATAATTAATGTTGGGCCTTTGCAAAAATCCTTATGCTATAAGTCGTGCTTTATATCTTACAATTTCATTTTTCTCATTTTGTTTTCGCACAAATATCCATTTATATCCCACTAGTTTTACATCTTTAGGTGTTTGGACTATAGGTCCAAAAACCTCACGTTTAAAAAGTGAATTCAATTATACTTGAATTGTGTCTTTCCATTTTGGTCATTCTTTTCAATTTCTATGTTCCTCAATAAATTTAGGCTCAAGATCTTCATTTTATTTTTCTATTTCAATAGCAATATTATAAGCAAAATTGTTGTCGACGACTATATTTTTCTGGTTCCATCTTTTTCGCGTATTGATATAACTTATCAAGATCTCTTTATTTTCATTATTTTCATTTTCAGTTCTAGGTACCTAAATCTATTTTTGAGTTTTATAATTAGTTATGTCATGGGTCTCTTCAGGAACCCCCACCTCTGCTATATTTTCATCTTGAATGTTTGCTCCTTTATTTTTACGAGGATTTTTATCTTTGGAACCGACTAGTCTTCCATGCTTCAGGCGTTGATTACATTCTTTTGCATTAACAGTTTGCCCTATTGGGGCATCGATTCGTATTGGAGCATTTTCAATTGGTATGTGAGATTTTGTACTTCTTTTTAGGTCAGTAAATGAATCTGATAGTTGATTTTTAAAATGAATTATCTGCTAAACTTCTAGTTCATATTGCTTTATACGAAGATCTTAGACGATGATAATTCATTTCAAGTACTTTATTCATCCAGATTTTTATTCTCTCCCCCTAATGTTGAGAAAATTATCTCATAATAATTAACAACTCATGTCATAACTAAATCTCGAATTAATAGCCCAACCTTTTATGATGGCCCATCTTTGTGCTTTGTGGTGAAGTAGTTGAAACATATACCGCACATCCAAAAATTCTAAGATGGGGAATATTTGACTACTAACCAAAAATCAATTGTAATAGGGATTATTTATTATAACTTGTTGGTTTTATGCGCACAAGTGTTGCTGCATGCAAAATAGCATATCCCTAAGCTGTAACAGAGAGTTTTGTTCTCATAAGTAATGGTCTAACTATTAGTTTGATGCATTTGATAAACGATTCAACTAAACCTTTTTATGTGTGAACATAAGCTACAGGGTGTTCAACTTTTATCCCAACTACATACAATAATTATTGAAAGCTTGGAACGCAAACTCACCAGCATTAGTAAGATGAATTGTTTTAATTGCATAATCTGAAATTAATCATTTAAACAAATAATTTCGCAAATGACAGGTTGCGAGTTGATAACACATGTGATTATTTTGTAGATGTATCTACCAAAATCATATAATATCAAAACCATCCACATGGTGGATGAATGGACCCATATTCATTTCAAAAATACAAGACATTAACTCTCAACTTTAGCTAGTGAGATTTTAATAATCAATTATCATTTCAAAACAAGCAATACATGAGAATTCTTTAAATTAGAGAAACTTCTTAAATTAAAGAAACTTCGGGTTCTTTAATGAATTATCAATTAATTTTCGCTTCATATATGATCCAGGATGGTCTAACTGGTCAGGCCAAGTAATAAATGTATTTGTATCAGTAAACTTCGGGTTTACTTTAACATGTTTTCAATTGTACTAATAATGTCAATATAAATTCGATAATTAATAATTTTATTATCATTCCTTTTACTTTGTGTCTACATATAGCAATATTGTGACATTTACTCGGAAATGTTTAAATCAATGTGAAGTCCATAATGTCATTAACTCAATAAAAGAAATATAATTTTCAAACAATTATATGCAATATTCACTTGTGGAATATGCCAAAATCTTCAAATGTCCAAATTGACTTTAATGATCAAAAGTGATTATAAAATATTTATTGTAGACATTCACTTGAAGGAATGTGCAAAAATAATTCGGACTATAATGTAAGCATATATCATATTTCTTACCAATAAGATAAATATAGATATCATCCGCTTCAAGGAATGATTAATTAATATAAATCATTGATCATTCTATTCTAAGAATGGACATTTAGCAACGTTTTGAACCATCCATCTTCTTATCTATTTGTCAATAATGACAATAGGTTTCATTTTCATAATTGTTATGTATTGCTACATTCACTTGGGAATGAAGCGTAATCGATGGAACGAATAAATTGTTATTTTGTTTATCCATAGGAATGTATGAGATCAATTCATAATATTTTTAAAATCCTTTTCACAAGAGTTTTGGATCATCAATTAACTAGAAAGAAATAGTCAAGTCATGCATGGAGTTTATTGTAAACCGAATGTATGGATAAAACTAACATCTAAAATATCAAACTTGATATAATGCTAGTGCTAGAAAAAACATTTATAAACCATTGTAGACATGCATAAAATATACTTTAAAATAATACATTTCATGTTCACTAAACTTTTCCATTTATAATTGATCATATCATTTCTCTAAATAATTAACAAATAGAATAATAAAAGCGTATGAACTATCTTTAACAACTCTACAAAAGTAAAAAGTTTCAGAGGGTGTATAATAGGAAAAATATAAGTCATTTACAAAATTAAACCACACGAGTTTTTTTATGCTTCTTATCAAACAACAATCGATTAATACAAATGAGGTCCATAGAAATGCCAATGGCCAAATTAATATAATAATTTTTATTTTTAAATTTATGAAATATTTCCAACCAAAATAATTCAAGAATTAAAATGACAGCGATTAAACTTGAAATTCTATTTTAGAATCAACCCAAAAGTCAATTTAGACATTCCTCAAAATTGTCTTTAGAACTACGCATGTATTAGTATTGAAAATTTCAAATTGTATAACTAAATTAAGAAGAGCATTAAAGGAACGTAATATATATTTGAATTAAATCAAATATGAACAATCATAAAATTCATTGTTTTATCAATACAATTTGCCTACTAAATATGTTTTAGTCGAATATATTATTTAATTATAGAACCTATTATAACGACATAAATAAGCCAGTCAATATTCATTTTCATGAACAAATAATATGCTTAAAATAATAAGTAGCCCATGGAATCAAAAACTTAAAAAGGAATATCATCTTAAATATTTAAATCATAGATCAAGCCAATTTAATATTTAAATATGCTATTGTTGAGAAAAAAAACCCCGCAAAGATAGAGATCTAATAAGTTGATATACCTTTTTTTTTGAAATAAACTTCAGATTGGGCTTTTATTAAAATCACACTTACACAAGCAATTGTTTAAAAAATAAAGAAACGGACACCAGTTATAAACTTGGCCCATCCTAAAATAACTTGAATAATAAAATAATAAAATAAACCTACTCTCCGAGAAAAACGTAAAAGAGGAAAACTAAAAACTGAAGCAGATTAAATGTTGTCGTTCTACTTGCCCAATCAGCGTCAAATCCTTTACCGTCCTTTCATTTCAAAACTTCCTTTCCTTCTTCAAGACGTTTCCAACCTTCCAATGGCATACTTTAATCATAACTGTCTCCACCTTCTCAGACTCCCCTCCTTCCACTCCTTCCCTTTTATGGTTCAATCGGGCTCTCTCACCCTTTCACATGCCGTTTGAACTTCCGCATCTTCAGGGACCCTCCCGACCAGGTAAACTCCTTCATTTCTTTTCAATGTTTCCTTTGCAAGGATATGCGTAAGACTATTCGCTGATCTTGGGACATATTCGAAACTGCACTCTTTAAATTTTAGCCTTAGCTGATGAATATCATAGATATACGCACTTACCCAAGATTTATCTAGGTTCTTTTCCTTGCATTTTCTTATTATTGATAATGAGTCTCCTTCTATAATAATACTTTCCCATTTCATGCCAATTCCTGTTTGGAGAGCTTTCCGACATGCTACTGCCTCCGCCGCAAAAACTGAAGTTATTCGATGATGGATCTCTAAACATGAAAGGAGGACTGAACCCTCTCTATCTCTGGCTACTATTCCCATTGCCGATCTATTTTGTCTACCATCATATGCTGCATCAAAGTTGATCCTAACCATCCGGTCAGGAAGCTTTCTCCATTTTTTGACAGTTATGGGGGCTTTTGGTCTACTTTTATCAATCTCGTTTAACTCTGTTATGTAGCTTTGAACATATCTCCCTGTTTCTTTTCCAGATTTGCCCCATTTCTTATGAACCCTAGCATTTCTATCTCCCCAGATAGCCCATAGTGCACAACAAAATATTCTACATTGGGAAGTCGAGCTCTATGAAAAAACCCAGGTTAGCCACTGAGAGAAATCCATCTGATTATCCTGTAAACACTGATGATATGATAACTCTCTTCATACTGATTTTGAAACAGGACACTCCCGGAAAAGGTGATCCATATTCTCTGGTCTTAAGCCACACCGGGGGCACGCTGTTGTATTTGTTAGCTTTTTAAATACCAGATTAACTCGTGTAGCTAGGAAATTCCACGAGATCTTTCACACTGTAATTTTAATCTTGGAAGGTATATCCAGTAGCCATAATTTATTATAGAAGTCCTTATAGTCGTCTTGAAAAGCAAAAGCTCTAGGATTATCTTCAGTACCTTGTAATAGTTTATAGACACTGCGCACTGTAAACCCGTCCGACGCCTCAGCACGCCAAACTTGGAAATCATCATGAGGTACCTCCGACAACGGAATACTCAGAATCTTCTTGGCAACATTCTCCGGAAAGGTAGCTTCTATTAACTCCTTCTTCCATGTTCTGCTACTATGATTAATAAATTCTGTAACTCTATTGTCATTCAAATTCAAAATTAAATCTGATAATCTGTAGAGCGATAAATCTGGAATCTAATAATCACTACTTACTGAGATGTTCTTACCGTTGCCTACCTTCGAGCATACTCCCTTCATTAACACACTCTTAGAAGCCCAAATGCTTTTCCATGTGTACGAAACATTGTTCCCTAACTGTGAATTTAAGAAGTCAACATTTGGAAAATATTTTGCTTTTAAAACTTATGCTACTAAGGAGTTTGGATTTTTCCAAATTCTCCATCCTTGTTTGGCTAATAATGATATATTAAATTTAGCCATATTTCTAAAGCCCAAACCCCCCTCTTCTTTAGACCGACATAAATACTTACATTGATACCAATGAATACCCATTTTACCATGCGCTTTCTACCACCAAAATTTAGCAAAAACATTTTCAATATCTCCACACATAGTCTTCGATAGTAAAAAACACGACATGGCGTAAGTTGGGATGGCCTGCAAAACTGCTTTAATAAAGACTTCCTTTCCTCCTTGGGACAACATTCTAATGCTCCACCCATCAAGTCTAGTGGAAATCTTCTCTTTTAAATGCTGAAAGGATTCTTTCTTACGTCTACTAACAACACTCGGAAGCCCCAAATAACGCTCCATATTAATTGAAATCTTACCCCCAGTATCGCCGAAACTTCGTCCTTCTTTTCTTCTGAAATATTTCTGCTAAAGAATATTTTAGATTTATTAAAATTAACACATTTCCCAGAGCACTTCTCATATTCCTGCAAAATTTCTTTTATCTCCCTTGCCCCATTCTCTGACGCTTCCCCGAAAAGAATGCAATCATCTGCAAAAAGTAAATGTGAGATTTATGAGCTTCTTCTACTGGCCTTTGCACCCTTTATCAACCCCGCTTGTGACGTCATTCTCATCAAGGATGATAATCCTTCACTACATATCAAAAATAAAAAAAAGGGCTCAGTGGATCTCCCTGACGCAAGCCTCTAGTCGGTCTAAAAATTCTGCCACTTTCCCCATTAATATTTACTGCATAGGACGTTGAGGTAATGCACTGCATAACCAACTCCACCCATTCAGTTGCGAACCCTATACGTAGCATTACTTCTTTCAGATATCCCCATTCAACCCTATCATAGGCTTTGCTTATGTCGAGCTTAACTGCCATGTAGCCTTTTTTCCCCATACGCTTCTGTCTAAAAGTATGCAAGATCTCATAAGCTACTAACATATTGTCGGTTATTAACCTTCCTGGAACAAACGCACTCTGAGCCGCATCAATACATCTTCCAATTACTCCTTGAAGACGATTTACAATTATTCTTATAGATAACCGAACACAAACTGATGGGTCTAAAATTAACAATACTAGTAGGACTTGGGATTTTTGGAATTAACACTATATTTGTACGATTTAGCTTGCCAATACTTGCACCATTATTTAAGACTTCCAAACAAAATTTACTTGTTTCCTTACCGACAATATGCCAAAATTGCTGAAAGAAAATTGCTGAAAAGCCATAATGTCCTGGCGCTTTTGTAGGTCCCAACCCTTTTAAAGCCGCGAACACTTCTTCTACTGAATAAGTTTTCGTTAACTCTCTATTGATATCTGTCGAAATATTATTCTTGATGCCCTTCAAGAGATAGGAAAGATCCCCAATCCCATTTGTCGTGAACAACCTCTGAAAGTATAAGGTAGCTACCTCATTTATTTCACTAGCTTCATTTGCTTCGCCACCTCCATCTTTCTCCAATTTGGTAATGGTATTAATACGCCTTCGGAATGTTGCAAATCTATGAAAAAAACCTGAATTCTTGTCCCCTGCTTTAAGTCAGTTTACTCTTGCCCTTTGTTCCCAATACATTTCATATTTATCAATTTCCATATTCAAATGTACCTTAGTGTCAATAATTTTCGCCATCACATTGTCATTCCTCTCCTTCGCCGTTAGCATATCAAGATGCTTCATGAGTCTTGTCTTTAGCCCCTCTCGCCCAATCTTTATCATACTTGCCCATGCCATTAAGTCTGTTTGTAATCTTTCAAGTCTCTCCACTATCGTGCCTATTCCTGACTCCCAAGATTCTTTGATTGCTTTCTCGCACGTCTCCTCCATCAGCCACCACGCCTCAAATTTAAATTTTAGAGATCTCTTCGAGAAAATTTCCCCACCTATATTAAGAAGAAGTGGGCAATGATCAGACATCGTATGGGTTAAATGTTTAACATTTCCTGCCGGAAAAAGAGACCTCCATTTATTATTACTCACTCCCCTATCAAGTCTTTCTCTAATATTAGTTTTCGGCAGATTTCCCCTCTCCCAAATAAACCACACTCCCGAGTATCCCAAATCTTCTAATTGACATTCTTCTAAGGCCTCTCAAAAGGCTTGCATTCTGCTCTCCTCTCTTCGAATACCCCTAACTTTCTCAAAGGAATACATGATCTCGTTAAAATCACCACCTACCAACCAAGAAAACCCCTTGTCTTGCCCCAGTTTCTTTAGCAGCTTCCACGAATCACTCTTATTATGGACATAAGGATAACCGTAGAACTCTGTGAATCTCCACTATTACTTAACCTTCTCTTCTGTAATCAAAACATCAATATGATTTCTAAAAAAACTTTTCAAGCTAACTACCTATTCTCCTTTCCATGCTAAACACAAGCCTCCTTTCGAACCTTCTGCTTCAATATCAATTTCATTCAAAAAGCCGCAGCTTCATCTAACTCTCTTCATCCTTTACTTATCAAATTTAATCTCCATTAAGAAGACCATTTGGGAACTATGCTGCTTTAAAGAAAAGCGCAGCCTCCTTCTCGCTCGTGGACTCCCCAATCCACGAACATTCCAGCTTAAGATTTTCATTGTGTCAGGTCGGCTTACCTACTGGCAGCTGCCGATCTCAAGAAATCCTGAATATCTGGTTGCTCATCGTTATATACCATCTCTTCCAAAAAGCCTTTATCCCATTCCCCTAAATTATCCTGCTTCAGTCTTTTGAATTTAACTCTGTCGACATTTTCTTTATGACCCCTTATAAGATCTGCATCGGAAGACTTCCTCTTTCTCATATTAGCTTCACCTACTACTTTCATGATCTTGCTGGCCGATTAAGTTCTTTTCCAGTTTGCCTTATCCTCATATTTAATGTGGTCTTGTTTCCTTGGACAAACTTTCGACTCCTCATCCTTTTTGAGCCTCATCAGCCCCTTCTCCTCCCCATTCATCTCCCATCCTTCCAGCAATTCCCCATATTCCTGTGACCCCCATCTCATTATTGTCACCTACAACTTTTACTGTACTTATTTGTGCCACTTTTTCACCTTCAGTGTACGAACATTGGGCTCCCACCTTTTTTATCCACGCATTAAATTTAATTCTTTCATTCCCAAATAATTTTGATTCTGCTTTTAAGGCTAGCGAATAAGGAGGGTTCTCACTGATTTTTCTTATTCTTTCAGGTGTTAACTGGGTACAATTAATCAGCCCATGCCCCAATCTTCCGCATCCAAAGCAGAACATCAGTAAATTTTCTTACTTAAAAAGGACCCACACTTTACTAATAGCATTAGTAGAAACAAAAATACCTCTTCGGAGTGGTCTCCGGACATCCAAATTAACTTTGAGCCGACAAGAATCTTCATTAGTTTCAGATCTGAGAACCCTGCCAAACGTGGCTCCGATTGCATGCATTAAATCTTTCTTATCAAACTCTGGAGAAATCGAATCAATTTTCATCCAATACGGTGAAGAAGTAAGTAAAATTTGATTTCTGTCCACTGCCTGACATAGTCTATCAAATAGGATAACACTGTTGCGAAAAAACCAAGGCATACCCTCCAAAATCAACTCCAAATCATCAGCCAACTCAAAACCTATCAAGAATAAATTTTGACCCACCATCTGAATCTCAAACTTCTTTCTTGTTTTCCAGATGCTTTTCATATAGGCCCTAAAGCTTTCTGGTTTGTATAGTTTTTTCGTCCAAACCGTACATATCAATGTAGGTTTAGAACTTGGCACTACCCTAGAGCTCTTAACTGATAACATAATCAATTCTTCTGCAAGAAGTGAAATCTCCTCCCCCTCTCTCGACCGTCACCACCGCTTTCCTCCATCCCAAGCCACCGCAATTACTGCTTTCTCTAGGACTTTTAGCAAAGCACTCTTGGGAGCAAAGAGAGAATTAGGGTTTCAACAATTTCACTAATTATTTTGTTGTATTATTATGTTTGACAGTTGATATACCTTTCTTGTTTGACATTGAATCTTGATGATCTTATCAAGAAGTAAGCAAATAAAGTTCCAGTAGTATAGTTTGAACGCAATCAAAATTCATCAACAACAAAATCTCAAAACAACTTATATGATACTAATACACCCCAACGTTAAAAACACTGAATCAAAATTATACCGATATCAAAATCTAAAACATATGTTGTCTAGAATTTAGAATATATATATTCAAATTGAAACCATCAAATAAACACATAAAACAATTAGTTTAATGATGACTAAAGGACCGATGCAAAGTCACAAATTATGATGAACCTTAGGCCTTAATTAATAAAAATGATCAATGAAATAATGGATCGTTATTTACAAATCTATCAATTTATAACATTAAAATTAATCTATCATCATTCAAACATAATCACCAAGCAATTATCAAATAGCATATATTAAGAAAAACATTTTTATGGAAAAAATCTAAACATTTTTATGAAAAAATCTAGGTACATATAAGCATGCGATGTGATAAGTAAATTTAATTAAATTTCTTATCTTCTACTAAAGTTTCAATAGCACGGCAAGCAATCCATAAAATTTGACATAAAATTACTTTTAATCAAATTTCATAATGAGATCAAATCTTTTACCATCCTTAAAATATAGAAGTAAATTAAATTAAATAAAATCATCATAATAGATAAGTTGATCTTTAATATATATATATATATATATATATATATATATATATATATATAAGTATAATAAAACTAAAAGAATTATAGTAAGAATAAGAGAGAAGAGTAGACACAAAAGTGAGACTATAAATCTACTTTTCTTAGATTCAATAAGCTTATACATGCCTTCTATTTATAGAGCTTCAATCACTATAGGTTACAAATACGTAATAAAGATAATTAAGGTACCCTATGAATTCTTTAGGGTTACAAAAGTTACAAAAGAATGAATTTGGAGATTATGAGAGTTATATGGACATCCATTTATCAATGGATTTATAACAAAAAAAGATTAATTATGAATATAAAATATTTTTAATACAATCATTATATATATTAAATATAGGGTAAATTATTAAAATGTTAACGTGTTCTAACATTTTAGTCACTGAGCCGTTAATTTCCGTTAACGGTGTAACTGTAAGCTGATGTAGTACATCAATCATATTTTCAAATAAAAATTTTAGGTTAAATTATACAATTGGTCCCCATATTTTTTCGTTTTGAGCAATTTATTTATTTATTTATTTATGTTCTTTTAACTTTCTTCTTCTTCTTTTTTTATTCTCTTCTGCTTCTCCCTCTATTTTCCTCCATTCTCCATCTCTTTTAACATAAAAGAAAAAAATTTAAATTGTTCAAAACGAAAAAAATATAAACCAATTGTATAATTTAACCTAAAATTTTCATTTGAAATGATGATTTAATGTTTACCATTACACCGTTAATGACAATTGACGTTCGGTGACTAAAATGTTACAACACAACAACATAAGTGATCAAACATAAGTGACTAAAATGAAACCTGATGGAAACAAAAATGGCTATTTTGGTAGTTTACCCTTAAATATATAATATTATAATTATTCAAAATTAAAAAATAAATTTAATGATTATATAAAATATAGTATTCTTTTAGGATATAAAATATAACTAAATTTGTGTAAGCATGTGTGAGCTGAAGCAATCCGAATCCAGAAAATAAAAATTAAAAACAAAGGAAAATGGAATATTTGTTTAGATTAAACCTGGGATAAAGTAACGTTTTCAAAAGAAAATTATTTATTTTAGATTTAAATGATAATAAAATTTAAAGCAAATTTATGAAATAAAATTAAATATTAAAAAAATACAAATATCCAGCACAAGAATTGAGAACAGCCACTAAACTAGAAAGAGAAACCAAAACTATATGCTTACCATTACCAAATACCAAGTGCAAGAGGTAATTATTTCACTAAATCTCAACTCCAAATATATGAATATATGTATATATCACCCTGAATCCCTTGGCTTGATCGTTGCCTTCAAGGCGTTCTTCATTACCACCGTAAACTCCAATTTCCCACTAAAATCCACCTTGCTATTTGCTGGATATGCACTCCATTCAAATTCCTGAACCATCCTCGCTAACATCAGGTGAACATGCACCGTCGCCATCCCTAAACCAGGGCAAATCCTCCTCCCTACCCCAAACGGCATCATCTTCACCCCTTTCACCCCCATTATATCACCATCCTCTTTCCCTAAGTAGAATCTATCCGGGTCGAACTTTTCTGGGTCGGACCATATTTTCGGATCGTCGCCTATTCCCGGCAGGTAAATCTCCAGGTTCGCATCCGTCGGGATGTCGTATCCCCCCAATGTTGCTGCCTCCTCAGTAGCTGCGTGTGTGAGCGAAAAGTACGTCGGTGGGTGCCTACGTAAGAGCTCTTTCACTACTGCTTGCAAGTACTTGAGCTTTTCGATATCTGTTTCGTCTACTCTTCGATCCCCGACCGTGGATTTGATTTCGTCCAACAGTTTGGATTGAATGTCTTGGTTTTCAATTAGCTGTGCGATGCCCCATTCGAGTGCGGTTGCGGTGGTATCGGTGCCGCCGTTGAGGAACTCAGAGCAGAGTGTGACCAGCTCGGAATTGGACGGTGCTGATTTTCTTCCTTCAACTTTGAGATCAAAAAGGGTGTCGAGGTATGAAAACGACATGGCGGATCGATCCGATCCTGGGTTTAAAAGAGCTTCTCGACGCTTTTCGATGAACGGGACGATGTAATCTATTTGATGTTTACGAACTTGGAGCGCTTGCTTGCGTTGCTTGGAGAAAAAAGGGCTTAAAATGGGGAGATAATCGTCGATTCTTGGATCAAGTGTGATCAAAACAGTTTTCATTACTTCATCCATTTTCTCCACTGTTTCTTCATCCATTTCAACCCCAAAACACATGGCTAAGAGTATACAAAAAACGGCGAAACGAGCGTTTTTCAGCACCGAGACAACACCGTCATTGGCGGCGGCTTCGGCTTTGAGACGGTCAATGAGTTTATCCATTGCATGCTCTCTAGCAGTGCGAAACTCTTTAAGCCTAGTCGAACTCAACATGTTTTGAACCATGTTTCGCCTCAGAGACCTCCACACAGGACCGTAAACGGCGGCGTTTACGGTGAACTTGTTGCAGCTAAAGATATTCCGAGTGGGGTTTTCCCTCGGCCGGCTAGCGAAAACAACACCTTTTTCGATAAACGCTTCATGGCAGAGTTTGGCGTCGCTAAGTATAATCATGGTTCGAGTCCCCATCTTGAGAGTGAAAATGGGTCCATATTGATGACGAAGTTCATCAACGTATTCAAAGAATGGTTTCCCAGAGCGAGCAACCTGGAAAAGATTACCAACAACAGGCCAACCAGGAGGCCCTGGAGGGAGATTGAAGCGTCGTTTGGCTTTTGATTTGCATGAAAAAAACAAAATCAAGCATGAAATGAAGAAAGCGAGGACATGGTAAAATGAAACAGCCATATCTGTGATAGAAAAAAATTTTAGCAGATAGATGATTATTTAGGGAAGTGGCGGTATAAAAATAAGCAGTGCATGAAATTACAGGTGGGCTGCCATTAAAGCTGATAAGGGAAGGTTTCTACCTTTTACTGCTGGGTGTTAAATGCCGAAAAACAAACCCATGGGCTACGAAGAAACCAGCTAAAAAGCAAAAGGAGTATAGATAAAGGGTATTTGTGAAAACGAATTAATTGCATGCAACTACTCAGTCTCATGGAATCTAATATGAAGATCGGAAATGCAAGGGTGTTGGATGTCTACACCTGTTTGACTTCATTTATGTCTACTCGGTACTTAAACTGTGAGCCCACACGGGTTATTTTTGTTTTTCCCTTTGAACTGTCACTCTCAGCTGTTTCTATGGTGCAGTATTCAACCAGCTCTTTAAAACCTCACCTTCCTAGAACCAGTTTTACAATATTCTATCATATTTAATGAGCCAATTCATAAAAAGAGTGAAATGAATATAAATGAGTTCATTTAAGAATATAAATAATCTAACAAGATTAAACAACTCTTAAAATCTTATTTAAGCCAACATCTTTTAATCTATATTCGAAAAACCTAACACGATTCCATTAGGTTTGTAAAAAAACATTGTTTTGTTAGGTCATTTATAATTTAAGTTCAATTTATTACAAAAAAATTTAGTTGATTCTGTCAACAAACCACTTAAAACCTCGTTTTACCGTTACGCAACGGAAAAAGTGTTGCATTTGATTTTTGTATAAAAATTCGTATTTTAGATCGTATTTGGCCGGTTATTAAATTTGTTCCGTTTTCATCTGCAAAATCCCAAATAAAAACACTCAACCACAATTCATGCTTAATAAAATTTGTAGCCCCAAAATAAATGAATTAAAATTTAAAAATACTTAATTATGAGAAAATCTGAGACGAGACCTTTGTATGTCGAGTCCGAGCCTAATCCTAAGGGTTATTTGTAAAGAGTAAACTAGGGGGTGAGCTTAAAAAGCTCAGTGTGGGTCCAAGCAAAAATAAGCAAACTTTCAGTCAATGAGACATTTAATTATTATAATAGTTCATACAATCATGACATATCAAACTTATGTATATGGCATGCTCAATGATACAGTGTAACAGTTCGATTTTCAGTAGTGTCGAAAATAGTGGTTCGAGGCCACCAAATTTAGCAAGTAAGTTCATAAATATTATTATTTAATATTTACAAGTCAAATATGGTTTTTAAAAAGGTTTTTGAATTAGTAATTTGTGTATTATAATGATTTATTAGGTCAAGTGGTTTTAGAAAGTGAGGTATCGGGACCTCGTTTCTATAAACCGAGCCGTAGATATTTTTATAAATATTTACGGAGTGTTGTTAAGATGGTATTAAACTTTCGTTGAAAAATTTTAACGTTTCGATAGTTAATTAATTAAAAAGGACTAAATTGAAAAAGATACAAAACTTGTTAATTAAAATATTTAAGTGATTAAATGGCTTGATTAATAAATGAGGGAGGACTTAAATAGTAAATATACCTAAATGAATAGGATGAGGCGGCATAACAAGAAAAGAATAATAAAAAAAAGGCCATTTAATGGCAAAATAGTAATTATTATGAAATTAAAAGTACAAATTGAATTTCTAAGAGATTTCTAGGAAATTCTTCTCCCATTTTCGGTTCAAACAGACATAGGGAGAGCTCCTTGAGCTAGTTTTGCACATTTGCTTCATATCAAGGTCGAGTGGAAAATCGAGAAAAATGAAAAATTTTTAAAATGCCCCTGAATATTGGTATTTCTACAATTTAACCAGGTAAGTTCGTATGAACTGTATTCTGTATAATTTTGATTAAAGTGAATGTTAATTGGTGATTGGTAATATATATATGTTCTATTGTTGGAATTGAATTATTGTTGGAAAAATATTATCAAATTTAATACTCAGTTTGGATTGAACGCGAGATTTAAGTACATTCGTGATTTGGTGAATTGACAGTATTGGAGGAAGATATTGGCAAATTACCCAAGTAAACTGGGGTTCAGCATTTGTTGCGAACCCTCGTGTTTTACTTTCTCTTTAGCTCTTGTGAGCTTCTGTTTAGCTCTTACGAGCTTCTGTTCAACTCTTATGAGTTTCCGTTAAGCTCTTACGAGCTTCTATTCAACTCTTGTGAGTTTCTGTTCAGCTCTTACGAGCTTTTGTTTAGCTCTTACAAGCTTCTGTTAACGATGTACTCAAATCTGTAAATCGTTCTTCAAATGGTAAAATATCAGGAGTTGTCTTGGATGATAAATGTATATGAAGAAATGGTAAGAGAATAATATGTATCATGATATGTATATATATCAATATCTTGATATGTTGATACATGGAAATTATGTAATTAGACACGAGTAATAAACTCAAGTGTAACATGTTGAGATGATAAGATTATCGATGTTGAAATTATATGAAATATGTTCAAGTACACTAACAAGTGTTGTTGTTTGATGTTTAGGCAAGTGCCAAGCTATTGGTTGAATGGTAATGTGTTTAATTATAAGATGCATTGAAATGGTAAGTGCTCAAATGAAAATATACTTGTGTTCATGAAAGAGTGGTAAGTTTTAAGTTATACAATTTCTTATGAAATGACTTATTATGTGATTAGTTTGAAAATGGCTATGTTTGCATGCACTAGCTTGTGCTTATGGTGGTATGAGATGCTTATGACTTGTGTTATGCATATGGAATGGGTGTGATAAGTAAAGAAATGCAAATGAGAATAAAGAAATTTGAAAGAGTATGAAGTTGTTTAAAACTCTACTATACATGGGATAATATGTATAAGAGATGCTATGGGTTTACTCATTTTGTGAATTGTTGAATATGGTTTCTTGAATCGTGTGACATCAGTAAATGTTTATTGTTGATAAGTGTAAATTTCATAATGAAATGGATTGAGATGATTAAAGTTTATACGAGCTTATTAAGCATTCATTGCTTACGTATTTGTTTTTCTTTACTTTTCAAATTTCATAATGAAATTTTGGCTTGTTTTGGATGCCTAATTATGGCTTGTTGATATGTATAATGTTGATTGTAAGTTGACACAAAAAATGAGTGAGAAATATAGTTTGTAAAATGGCTTATTTTCGTCTACATAGGCAGAGACACGGGCGTGTGTCTCAACTGTGTGTGACACATGGCCAGATGACACGGCCATGTGTCCCTTTTATCTTAAATTTGCACAAAAAAGAATGCTCACATGGCCTAGCACACGGGCGTGTGACTTGGCCGTGTGACCCAAGTCAGTATACTCACACGGGTACAGGCACAGACACGAGCTGAGGCACGACCGTGTGTCCCTATTTCGAATGCCCACACAGCCTAAGACACTGGCGTGTCTCCTAACCGTGTGAGTCACATGGCCTGGCCACACGGTCGTGTGATCCCTGTAGTGTTGAAAATTTTTAATATTTCTGAAAAACTTTTTGAGTTTTCGATTTAGTCCCGATTTGTTCCTGATGCGTAATTTGGGCCTCGAGGGCTCGTATTAAAGGACAATATGTATAATTTTGATTGGTTTTTGACATAAATGCTATATGATATGAAATGTTTGTACTTTCTGTCTATTTGATTTGTAAACTCTGGTAATGTTTCGTAACCCTATTTCGGTGACGGATTCGGGTTAGGGGTGTTACATACAGTGCAATAGTCCTACCCATCCATACGTTACATACCACAAGTTCCCCAGAACCCATCATCCAAACACCAAAACAATAAGAGTTGAAGTTCAATGTGATTAAACCACTAGTAACAGTATGCAGTTAAAAGTGCTAATAATATGCAAACAAGCTGTCAGTAAGTTGCAATAAGTCACTAGTACTCCACAATACTCTGGGGCGCAGATATACTGCTAAACAATAATTTTGCGGATAAACTGCCAGTACTCCACGGAACAATTCTGGCACCTAATCAATACTCAAGCCCATGTAATGCCATATCACCAATCAATAACATAGCATATCATGCTGATCAAGGACGGTATCAATAACAGTGACATGCTTAATCATGCATTCAATAATCAATATCATGTTATACCATACAGAAAACATACAATCAGTGGTTTCTTTACATATTTGCTTAATCACAATAGAGTCTGTAGACAATCAGCCATAACCATTAGTGCTTATCTTAATCGGCAACTTTGAATCCAACTCATGACCATTCGACCATGCACAAATCAACATATATAATTGATTAACATGCACATAACATTATTTTCAATAAACAATAAAACACCCAAAGGTAATACCCACACCTGATTACGCTAATCCGAACACTATCGCCTTTTCGCAACTCTTATGCTTTAGATTTAACAAGTTCCAACTCAGATTTGTACTCAACAGAGATCAAATGTTAAAAAAAGCCCATTAACACCTATATAGGGTTCGGCTAAAGCAATGCTGCTAACCAAAAATTTCAGATTTGAAGTTGAAAATTAACACTTACTCTATTTGGCTTACGACGGAGCTGCGAATAGATTTCTCAATGTTATGGTTGATCCGTAAGGTTTGGATCTAGATCTTGAATCAATCAAACACAAAAATAAAAGAACTTGTGAGATTTGATCATGCCATGAATCATTCAACCATTGCAGAATATGAAAATAGGATAAAAACACTTATATCTGTTAGGAATAAAATAAAAATCCTGCATTTACAGTACTTGCTTAGATCCGTGATGACAGAAAAACAAAGAGTAGAATAAGTGAAACAAAGGGGCGACAGCAATGACAAAAAAATAGCAGCAAAAATTTGGCTATAAGGGTAAAAGATGATATGAGAAGAAAATAAAATAGGAAACAATATGAGTTGATGATCAATGAGGTGGCATAATAGTAGAGTTTTGGGGTATTATGGGCGCTATAGAGGGGAAGAAAATAGAGAAAATTGAGAGAATCAGAGAGGAAGAAGGGAGGGGGACAACAATAGGAAAAGAAAATGAGAAAAGAAGAGGCTGAGTAGAAAATTTTAACATTTATACCTAGGTTACAATTAAGGGGGGCAACACTAACAATAGGAGTTGATGATCAATGAGGCGGCACAATAGTAGAGTTTTGGGGTATTATGGGCGGTATAGAGGGGAAGAAAATAGAGAAAATTGAGGGAAACAGAGAGGAAGAATGGAGGGGGACAACAATAGGAAAAGAAAATGAGAAAAGAAGAGGCTGAGTAGAAAATTTTAACATTTATACCTAGGTTACAATTAAAGGGGGCAACACTACTAGGGTTTCTGGGCAAAAATTCAATAAACTATACAGGAGAGAGGAATCAAACTGGAGTCTCAATGACAACTTCACTAACTCTTAACCATCAAGCCAATTACTCAATCTTTGTTATAACTTTACAACATTATTAATTAGAAATTCAGGATGTGACACATCCAATTTGGTTAAAGTTGAGCTTTCATTCCCATCATCACATAATGTTTTAGGTATAGTTTATAAGTCAAATTAATTATTAATCTTTTAAATTAATGTGTCAAAAGTTAACAAAAAAGTAATCTCAATGTAACAATTCAATGATGTTAGTGATTATTACATAATGTTAGAAAGTTGAGTGATTAAATAGTATTTTTAAATGAAGTTTAGGGATTGTTGGTATAGTTTACCCTAAATATTATTGTAGTTACATTTATTATTATAATATTGTTAAAAATTATTTCTTAAAATATGTATCAAGAACCAACAAATGGTTGGAAGAATTGGCAATGTATTTTTTTTCAAGCATTTGGACTAAATTTGAATCTTGAAGTCATCATTGTTAAGAGAGCTTTACACGAATACAAAATGGACATGGACTAAGGAATATTTAGGTATTTCAATTCTCAAACTCTAATGAATATAAAAGATTTAAGCATTTATGTATTATATCATTTACAATACTACATTATGCAAAATGGACATAAGTTAAAGAATAACCAACATCCTAAGACTATACTATGGAAATACTAGAAAGTATGGAGCACTAAGCTCAACGAGTACAAACATAACATGGAATACACAAAATTAAATTCTTCCCAGAATTCATCATATAGAAAAAGGAAAAACCAACATCCTTGAATTACATATCCTAAGAAAATTAAATAAGTATTTTGTGTACGAAGGAGATAACTAACATCCTAGAATTGATACACTAGATTTTCACACTCGATAATCAATAAACATGAATACCATTAAAATGAAAAATAATATGGAAAACATTGTGATAGCTTTCAAGGCTAAATAGGTTGGGGCTATGTTACATATTGATTGGTCGAAGCATATTGCAAGAATTGCAAGCAATATTTGAGGTGCAGTCTATATCTGATTATGGGTCGGGCCAAAATGGGCAAAAATATAGGCCCAAAACTAGGCTTGAACAAAAAAAGACCCATTTTCTAAACAAGTCAGGTCTTAGGTAGGAATTTTTTACTCGGGCCCAGCCTGACCCGAATAGCCTAGACTTTCTTTGTTGTTGTTTTGCTATCATTTCGCTATTATATTGCTAGTATTTTATTGTTATTGTTTGGATATTATATAACTCTTCTTTTATTGTTAAATTTGCTACTAGTTTAGAGGCATTTGCTTTCTAAGTTGCAACTATCTTAGCGTCATTTAAGCATAAAGACTTTTTTAAATGAACTTTGAATTGGTTAGGAAACATTTATTTTAATGTTTTTAGTGTATTTGATGTTTTATATTTTTTAAAATTGTTTTTATATTAAAAAATTTAATACAAACGGTCGAGTCGAACTCGAGTTTAGCATTTTTAATTTAGACCAAGCTTGGGTAAAATTTTAGGCCTATTTTTGGGCTGGATCAGGCTCAAAGCCTAAAAAGTAAACCTAAAATTTTGTATTAGCCTAACGCGGCCCATGATCTAGTCTAGTGCAGCCTTGAAACCATAGGGAAAAGATTTAAGGAGAGCTAGTGTTAGGAAAAATGCTACAAGGTATTAGGAAATGAAAGCATTGTTGCAACATAGCTGGTAATTCAGCAGAGTGACAGTTGAAGCAGTTGCAACTGGTAGCAGTTAGGTAATTATGTTATAGTCAGTTGTTAGTTAAGGTAGTTAATCAAGGTCAGTTTATTCAATGTAATTAGCTAGTATTCAACTAAGTTAATTAGGAGTTGTTAGACTAATTCTTGTTGATTATTATAGTCAGTTTAATAAAACAAGTAGACTCATTTATGTTATTATCTTTTTGTTATTATTTTTTCTTTATGTTTCTTGTTGTTCATTGGTAGACTTCAACATGGTATTTGAGCCAAGGTTTTTCTTGGTGTGCAAGTTATTTTCGGTGTAAAGGTTTTGTTTTGTTTCTTTTTGGCACCTGAAGTTATCTTAGGGAACGAGGGCAGTCAACACTACTCTTCCAATGCTGATGAACAGATGAATTGTCCTCCTTTAGAGCCTGGATCAATCTCTTTTGCAGCTGGTAGGAAGATTCAATAGTTTCTAAAGCATGAAACTGTCAAACTAGGTGAGAACAATTTTCACTTGTGGAAGCACCAGGTTATGCTAATTTTTGAAGGTTATGAATTGCAAGGTTTTGTCTTAGGCACTGTTAGTGTTCCTTCTTAGTTTGTAGTTGATTAGAATGGAAAGCTTGTTGATAATCCTGAGTTATTGTTGTATAGGCAGCAGGATAAGTTGTTGGCATCTTGGTTGTTGTCCACTGTCTGTGATGAAATCTTGACGTATCTCACCAATGTTCACACTAGTTTTGATGTTTGGGAAACTATTGAAAGAAGGTTTGCAACTAAGTCAAAATTTGAGGCATGCTTTGTATTCTCAAAAGAAAGGTCAGATGTAACACCCTTCATTCGACCCGATCACTGGGTCTGAGCTACAGTGTCACAAATGTTGCCAAAGCAACTATGAATAAATTTCAACTAAATTATACAATTAATGTGACTAAAATCAAACAAATATAAACAAATATACATTCCTTAAACATACTTCAAAAAAAGTTTTGTTTATATATGCAACTAATAACATACAACCGATCAACCATATATTTATATATATTATACTAGAATATAAAGATCAAAGTCTAATTGTAATGTTATTTAATACCGTGGAACCTAACTTACTAAGTACATGCCAACTATAATTAACGGTGGAATAATCAACATTTCTGAGACCGGGATTGTGAATGGGATGCTGAGGTCGATGCTCAGAAAATCACCAAGTAAACCTAACCTGCGCATAGATAAAACAAACCATACACTGAGAAAAGTACTCGGTGGTATTTCCAAACTTAAGCATGTAATATTAGTTTAACCAATATTATCCTTAGTAAAAAGGATATATCTACATAAATATATCTACCGCATACTTAATACTCGAAGTTACTACGCTATACATATTCAACTTGAACATTTTAAGCACCCAAAACTAATAACAATTCTTCCCCACTTCAATGCGAATTATATACGCATATCATTATATATATAATAGTAACATTCAATCATACGCTCATTTCTTTCTTTGACTACATGTCACTAGCACTCGGTAAAACTTAATAAGCATACGTTCACCTTCGCACGCACCTAAGCTATCTAGGACAACAATTAAAGTGACAGATGTATTTGCTTAATACCCTTATCAAACACACATGGATTTGTTCTAGGCTTGGGTAGCAATTCAATACAATTTCCACATGAAACAGCTTAAATCACTTACTTATAACAACATCAAGCTCATCATTAGCAACATACAAATTACATTTCTAAAATAACATTTTATTCAGCAATTAAAAACTCAATTCATGCATTAACGTCAACCTCTTTTGTATCATTCCCAAAATTATACATTTTACTCATGACACCATAACAAAATAAATTATAGACATACTCTCCTCTCAAATCCACGCTTGAAGATATCAAAATTTCATTATTAATGCAATTCAATTTATAGTATTTAACCCACCTCGATTATGTTTTAAGACAACAAAATTAATTACATTCTATTCTAATTAACAACAAGAAGACAACATAATTATAGTCATTAAATTCTTTTAATTTCAGCTTAAGACATCATAATCTTCACATTTAAATTAGCACAATATACATTATTATTTGGACAATATTAGTTAACTATGCTAACTCCCAACTTCAATACTTTAATGCCATTTTAATGAAAGATTAATTTGTTATTTTTAACTTAATCTCTGGATAGCCACATCCCAAATATCTCAACTCATAACAATAAACTAGATTTGTACAACCTAAAAATGAACATTTAAAACCATTAAGACACTAATTCAAACAACAGCCAAGCATGTAATTCGATTAACAATTAAACACATTAATTTGGTTGTTTCCTAGTGATGCACTTTCAAGCAACAACTTAATATTGATTCAATAATTAAACATGTAAATTTCGAACCACACTTTAATACATTTATTAGAACCATCACATTATGCACAAAATGGTCATCCATGTTTATACATATTGGACAACATTATTATGTTCCAAGCAAACATCATTTCAAACAACCTTATTATGCACTAAATTTTCAGCCTTAAAATTTCCAATTTGATTTTATTACATACATCACATGATCAACATTAAACCTCATATAGACATCAAAAATTACACCAACAGACTGCATTCTTATGCTAATTCGGATAGCCTCATTACTCCCACAAATTGGACAACATTTGACACCATACGGGCAGTACAAAAATTGCATCAAACAACCTCATTGTTCGCACAATATAGACAACATATCACAACAAGAAATATATGACTTTTTTAACCATAGTAGTACATTCATTTTGTCCAAGATAGGACAACATAAATACAACAAATAAACCTTAAACAGCCTAATAGATTCAAATACACTTGGCATTTATGCTTGCTAGAGTTGTGTGACCCGAATTCTAAGAGATTGCTTGCATGTCAAGTTAAAAAATCTAAAAGATTGCTTGCAAGTCAAGTTAAACAAAATATATTTTCTTTCTAGAATATTTAGTAGTATAATATAATTGGCATTTATTAGTATAATATATTTGACCTACGAATTTAGCCAATAAATAGGTTTTTTTACAACCTTAGAAAATACACCCATTAGAGATTAGAACTCATAATACTTTTGGAGAATTTTGTGTTTACGTTTTGAGGGTTCTTTATTTTTTGGGTTTCAGGGTTTAGTTTTTGTCTCCATCTTTGTACTCTTCGTTATTTTTCCATTATAGTAAAATTATCTTTGCCTATGGTTTTTTATTCTCTTTGGAAGGGTTTTTCCACGTTAAATTTGTATATTTAATTTCTTAATTTCTTCCGTTATTTTTATTTGTTCGTTGTTTAATCAATCAATTCCCCAACAAGTGGTATCAGAGGTAGTTCAATTTTTGCATATCAGCCCATTCAAAGATGGAAACAACGAGGTTTGACATTGAGAAATTTGATGGTGTCACAAATTTCAATTTGTGGCGAGTTCGGATGATGACAATTCTAGTTCAGACTAGCCTGAAAACAGTTGTTATCGCGAAAAAGCCCGAGAATCTAGATCGGTCGAAATGGGAAAGGCTTGATGAAAAGGCCCTGTCTGCAATCCAGTTGTACCTCGCTAATAGGGTATTGCAGGAGGTATTGATGGAGAAAACATTATTCGACTTGTGGAAAAGGTTATAAACCCTTTATGCGACTAAGTCTCCGACTAACCATTTAGTGTTGAAATATCTATTTACGTTTCGCATGAATGAATGTGAGCTTCTTAGAGATCACATCAGTCAATTCATTACCCTTTAAATGATTTAAATAACGTTGAGGTTCAGATTGATAATGAAGATCAGGCTATGCTATTATTGTGTTCTTTAACCTCTTCATACAAATCTTTCAGGGAAACCCTAATTTATGACAGAGACTAACTCTCATTTGAGGATATAAATGGTCATTTTTTGAGTAAAGACAAACTCAAAAATAAGTTTGGTTCAGATAGCAAGGCAAATACATAAGTTTCTATTTTGGTAGCATCAAAGAAGCAAGACAAAATGTGTCGCTATTGTAAGAAGTTAGGTTACGTTAAAGCAGATTATTATAAACTGCAAAATAAAAGGGATGCTGAGAGTAATGAGGAAGATGTAGCTAGTGTTAATTTGACTGACGAAAGCGGTGATGATTTCTTATTAGTGTCAACAAGCGAATGCTCTGAGCTTACGTCTGAATGGATCCTAGATTTTGAATTTTCTTTCCACATGTGTCCCAATAGAGAATGGTTCTCCACATACAGTCTGGTTGAATGTGGAGTTGTGTGCATAGGAAACGATTCATCTAGTAAGGTAATTGGTATTGGTATTGTTAAAATTAGGATGCATGATGGGATGATTAGGGCACTCTCAGATATTAGGTATGTACTTGATTTACAAAAGAATCTCATCTCTTTGAGTATTTTAGACTCGAAAGGTTGTAAAATCAACATCGAGTTGAGCGGTATTAAGGTGTCTCGTGGGGCTCTAGTTTTGTTAAAATGTGAAAGGATTGGCAACCTTTATATTCTGGAAGGTTCTACAATGACCAGTGAAATCGAACATCTCTCGTCCGTTACGGAGTTGAAGTCAACTCATTTGGAGCGAAGGCAACTTAGTCATAGGAGGAAAAATGTATGATCGTTTCGTTGAAGAAAGGTTCTCTTTTGGATGCAAGTTTTGAAAAATGAGGGCACTGTGTTTGTAAAAATTAGACCCGAGTTAGTTTTGATTTGGAAGCGCAAAAGTCGAAGGCTAGAAGTCTTCTAGCTTCTAAGCACAGATTCACTCAGTTAATTCCCTGCATAGTTTAAGATAGGCTCATGGCGAGCTTTGGCAAAGATGTCGTTTTGAGAATTCGTGTTAAGGTGGAGATTGTTAGAGTTATTATATGACACAAATTCTAAGAGATTGCTTGTAAGTCAAGTTAAATAAAATATATATTCTTTCTAGAAGATTTAGTAGTATAATATATTTAACATTTATTAGCATAATATATTTGACCTACGAATTTATCCTATAAATAAGTTATTTTACAACCTTAGAAAATACACCTATTAGAGATTAAAACTCATAACACTTTTGGACAATTTTGTGTTTACGTTTTTCGGGTTCTTTATTTTTCGGGTTTCAAGTGATGCGATCCTAGCGCGAAAAGTTACCACCGAACCCATTGAGCTGCCACAAGGACCTATAACTCGGTCACGAGTTAAGAGGTTTCAAGATGTGTTAGTAAGCTATGTTGATCGAGCTTGGGGAGAGCAAGTAGCTGAATCCATCAAACATGCTTAGACCAGCTCAATAGGCGTCCCTTACAATTTATTGCAAGCTGAACTTTAATTTTAATAAACTCATTTTAGTTAATAATTGAGTTTCTGGACTATATTAAACTCATCTTAGTTAATAATTGAGTTGTTTGACTTTATTTTCATTAAACTAAGTTTTAGTTAATTAATTATTCGAATAAATGTTTATCTTAGTTTATTTAGTTGTTGGAATATCTTATTAAGTGTTAAATGTGTTTATTTACAGTTTATTAATTAAGCTTATTAAGTTTAATATGTGGTTTAATGTGTTTAATGTGTTTTTAATGTGTTTTGATTGTAGGTGACTAATCAGCTGGAAACAATTATGAACAAAGGCTATTACAAAGTGTTAAATGTGACTAATCAGTTGGAATCGGTTACATATAAGTGGTTGTTACATCAATTAAAGGAGAGCATTATGCATCATTCAAAGGAGCTGTTACATTATTTAAAGGAAAGCATTATACATCCTTTAAACTCAGCAGTCTATTCTTCTTCTCCATGGTGTCTATTTGGCTGTCCAAGGGAGAATTTAAAGCTCTTCCTAAACTCTTTGGCTGCTCAATAATGAAACCCAAGCATTCAAGATCATTTAATCAGCTGAATTGGAATATTAAAGTTGTTGTTACTTAGGCCTGGAATTTCAAGAGTTTGTGCTTAATGATTAAGTTAATTTCAGCTCATTATTAGCTCATTTAAGCTGAATAATTGTAAATTTTAAGCTAGGCCTTATTTAGCATTATAAATACTTGTAATCAGCTCATTGTAAGGGACTTTTTTCAGAATTTATGTTAAAATTGAAACTTGTGAGATTTTCATTTCTCCTTGTTCTTTTCGGGACTGAATTGACTTATCAAGTTATCTTGTGGCGTCATTCCTTCCTTTGCTAAACCGAACTTATCACTTTTGGTGTGGCGTTCATTATACCTTTGGTTCCTATCACATTTGATAGCGGGTCAAGGTTCTTTGTTGGTTTCCCAAACCGACATTCTCCTAAGAGCTACTTTGAGATTCGGGTCAACAATCTCAATTGTTGGTTCATTCTCTACCCTTAGCCGAACTTTCCATTCATTGTTAAACCTTCTTCCTTTTAAAACCTTTGTTTGGAGCCTTTCATCTATTCTGTTGAAACGAACTTTTGGACAATTTTGTGTTTACGTTTTTCGGGTTCTTTGTTTTTCGGGTTTCAGGGTTTAGTTTTTATCTCCATCTTTGTACTCTTCGTTATTTTTCCATTAAAGTAAAATTATCTTTGCCCGTGGTTTTTTATCCTCTTTGGAGGGTTTTTCCACGTTAAATTTGTTTGTTCAATTTCTCAATTTCTTTCACTATTTTTCTTGTTCGTTGCTTAATCGGGTCAATCCCTAACAATGCCATAATTTGCACTTATAGTGGTTGTCTCGATCAGCAATGAAAGGCAGAAATTTAGAATACTCACAAGCAAATTTCACATTCAAATCGTTCCTAAACGGACAACACACAATGTTAAAAATCGGACAAAATAATAGTGCAAGTTTACATGTTCAGGGGTTGTTTCAAACAGCTATACCAAGACATTCAAAACTCCGGTAGCAATGCTATGTTTTAATATGTATAAGGTTGATCAGACAACAAGATTTGTACAAATTAAATATGAGATTCAATCATGCAACTTCCATTACAATTTGTCCAAATTGGACAACAATTCATCCTGGTAAAAATCCTGAAGTTTAACATGTAAATTCATCATCAATTTGGACAGTATAAATGCCTGTCACACACCACTGAATAACAACCATTTTAACAATAAAATTGTCAAATTTCAAACATGTTTGAATGCTCCCAAACGAAAATTTAACAGCAACCAATTTAACAATTAAGTCATAAAAATTTAGACATCTTAAATGAGGTCAACAGCTAGTTCAATTTAACTGACAATTAATTAAACAAGATAGAGTGTACAATTTAAGGGAAGTTTACCAAAATTTCCACTCCAATGGCCAGTTCCACCTACTCGGGATTTGCTTTCTCCTTCCCCATGCACAATCCAAAATAATCAAGATGATAAACATTACATGCATGACAAAATTTAACATAAAGATGAATCTTTTGTTGAAAATTTAAAGAGAATATTTCTCTTCTCCAACTCACGGTTGAGGAACCACCACATTCGTCCACCCCCTTGCTTACTAACAATTTAAGCTACGGCAAAAGGGAAGAGGTTTAGAAAGTTTACCAATTACATCTCCCCCAATCCCTTAACATGCAACCAACCATCCCCACTCTGTTATCATTTTATGATTTTTAAATCAAATGACACACCAACTTAATTCCATTCTCATCGAAATTCCTGGCTAGGCCCTAATGTAGTTAGCCACTAAGGTTTTGTTGTCCAATATTACAATTCTTTACAAATTAACACGAGAGTTGTCCACAAAGCTTACTACTCAGTAAGAGCTAAAATTTTCTAGGGCTTGGAGACACCCAATATTTGCGGGTCTAAAAGTTTGGATGTGACATACATTTTCACTCGTAGAAAATAGGGTTGCCAAACCACCGTTTTTTGACACTACTAAAAATCAGGTTGTTACAATTTTTCCCACCTTAAGAAATTTCGTCCACGAAATTTACCTAAAAAGTGATAAAGATATTGGGATTTCACTTCTGAATAAAAATAAATTCATTTTCTATCTTTCCTTATCGATCCTCAAACTCCTTTAATTGTACCTCATAATCTTTCGCATACCATCCATATTCATATATCGCAATTTATATTCGAATTATCAAATCATGATATCAATCCAATTCATATTTCTAATTTCATTATATGTTTAATTCACATCCTACCAATCTCAATCCTTCGTTAATTTACTATTCTAATACAGTACGTAATATATTAACACCCAGTACCACATCATACTTTCTATTTATCACATAGGTAATTGAAGTTAACAAGCGATAAAAAGACCCCCCCCCCCAAAAAAAAGACAAAATGTATTTATTTGGTCTTGTTTTTCGAGGTTTTGCCATTACTGAATTTACTGTGGGTTCTTTTTTTTGTTGTTGTTGTGAATGTTGTATATTTCTTATTTTATCCAAATGGTCGCTAGAGTGTAAACAACGAAGCCACCTAGATAAGAAAATAATATTTCATATTTTTTTGTTAAATTAAAATTAGTGAAAAGCTTTATTTTAAGTCATTTTTACACTTTTCTAAAAAAAATTAAATAATTGGAATATCATTCTAGTATTTGTTATGTAAAACTGGTTTACTTTTCTTAAAACTTAACATTCTCTACAAAAATCAATTTTTGATTAATGCTAATTGGTTTAAATTTATCATCTCCACTATTGTTGTTTTCTCACTACATAATTACTACAATTCTCACTATAAAGTTAAGTCTTTGAATTCTATTAAAATATCTAGTATTTTTGGCGTAAAATCAAATTTAGCTTTTAATGTTTACATATTTTTAGTCAATTTAGCCTTTAATCTATTTTTAGCTAAGTTTAGCTCTTAATCTTTTATAAAAGAGTCGGATTTGACTATTAACTTTTCGAAAGAGTCATTATTTTTTAATAAAATAATAACTAAAACGTTAAATTTTTAAACATAATAGTTTGCAAGGCAATCTATATGTACTTCCATACTTCCTTTTTTTTTTGAACTTTTATAATTTTTTTAAGTTTGAATTTTTTTTAAATATTTTTATAATTTGTAAAGTATTTTTTGATGTGATATATAAGACAACTAATGTCATGTCAGCATGAAGAACACTTGGCCCGTCATGCAAGTTGTCACGCCAACATCGTTAAAAAGTTAATATTTTTAATTAGCATTTTCATTAAAAAATTTTAACTAATTTTTAAAAGATTAATGATCATATTTAGTTAAAAAAATAAGAACTAAATTATATATATATATATATATATATATATATATATATAAATGTTAGAAGCTTCTCAGCTGCATGAAGAGCATTTGTAACCACATCAAGCAAATCCAATCCAAGATTAAATATTGTTGATTGTCACTCATGTTTTACAGCATTAAATCACATTGCAGCATTAAATCCAAGATTAAGTATGCTGCTTCAAGTTTACTACAAACTTCCGCTTACTTTTAGCTGTTATGTTCGTATGTACTTGTTCTTCGATTAGTCCAACTATGTACCACGTTTATATATATATATAAAGACGATTGTGAATGTCGTTTATATCAAGGTTGAGAAGTGCTTTGATCAACTGGTTTTAGTTGGCTAAATTTGTTTTATTCAAATTAAAAGAATGCCTTTGATATGGTTAATAGACAACATTTTGAACCAGCTGTCCACCAGCAGTATAAACTACTACTAAGTCACCTTGATAAGAAAATAATATGCCATGTTTATAGATCATACACTCTCTGCCGTAACTAAAATCCAATCAAAATCACATAAAACAAATGCTGAATAGAGGAAACAGGGACTAAGACCAGCATTATCTTTGATTATTTTTACTCCCAAGGGGTTGCAAATATACATTGTAACATTCTAACATTCCATGGCAATGAAATCAATTAACGAAAATCCAAAAATCTCCATCTTGATAATGCTTTTACTTGTATTTTTTTACCAGATATTTTAGACAGCCACGGCCGTGTCGGAAAGGATGGAAGAATTAGACTTAATTAGAAAATAATGGACGAATTACGGTAGCTAACAAGGTTGAACATGGATTTACCATTTACCAAGTCAATTATATATATACATATTGATCATTTCTAGTAATTTTAATGTACCAAATTTTGGTAGTCCTTTCTGCAAAATTGTTGCCGATTCCCAAAAGGGTATTTGCTTCAACTTCCTTCTCATTCTCGTTGGACTGTCGGTCTTGGACGACTTCCGCTGAAGTTCTGCGGTTTAGTCTTGGCAACGTCAACAACTATCATCCACCCATTTATGATCTACAAAAGCAAACAAGAAAGCACTCAGCCTCAGTTTATATTTTCAGTCATAAGCCAGATATGAAAAAGTACATGAATAAAAAGGGGTATTTGCAATTATATACCTTGCCATTCATCTCCTTGAGTGCAGCACTGGCAGCCTCCTCTGTGGTGTATTCCACGAATGCATACCCTTTAGATCTTTTAGAGATCTTGTCCATTATGATTTTAACTGTTGAGAATAGAAGCACTATTAGCAACTAAATCTACATTTTTTGCATGAAACTCGTTTCATGGAACGTGCAAAGATACCTTCAACAAGCTCACCAAAACCTTCAAAATGTGAACGTAATGTTTTCTCAGAAGTGTAAAATGATAGGCCTGTTCGAGAAATACAACAGATCACCAGAGACCATCCATTAGCAAATAAGAAACAAAGGTATAAAATGAATCCACAATGCCTCAAAGTTTTGAATCCCATGAAAGAATATACAAAGACTAGTAGAGGCAATGATGCAACAAGACTTTTCCGGTTTACATGATCCAAAGATATCAAATCAACAAAGACAGTATTCATATAGGGGAAAGAGAATAAAATTAGATTAGCAGCAACAATTACCTGTTATGAAAAGTTTCTTAGTTCTTATGGAGGTCGTTTCACTAGCACTCGTAGAATTTTGTAGATTATTACCTAGAAATCAAGAATTGTTACTCTGTATTGGAAGGAAAGAGAGATAAAAATGAAAAAGACAGATACTTTGATAGCCATGTATGTTTGACCAAAATAAGAATGAATGTTTGAATGTTAATATAGAGGGAAAAATAATTGTAAGCTAACAAAAGCTAAGAGGGGAAAGTAATACATATCAAAATTTTAAATCTTACAATGAAGATTATCTTACTTGCAGGCTAAACATGATAAGAAATTATATATCATCTCATATAAGAATATGAGCATTTCCTTCAAACTAAGAGATCATTTATCCATCTAGTCGCCCACACGAATTTTGTCCACATGAAACTAATCCTTCAAATTATTATATTTCCTTCTTGTAACCTTCGAATTCTTATACCCTTTCCAAATTCTCATCAAGCCAACAAATCCAAAACCGAAACTAATTTATTGGGATTTGGAAAACCATCTATATACAAGGATCTCCTCCTAGTTCTTATTATAAAATATTCCCACCCAGTGATGGTGAAGGATAGTCAATGAAGAGGTCTATATCAGAACAATGAAAATAGTTTTTTAAATGAGAGAAAACGATGTGAGATAAGGGGAAAACCTCCATAGTCTTTATTCTCTGACTCAAAATTCTTATCTAGTTCAACAGATAAAACTCCAGGCACACCTGTGGTAAAAGGAAGCATTCAGTCCAAAACCGCAAATGCACTATAACCTTACAAATACAGATTACAAGAACACATACGGACCGGCTAATTCATTTGCACTTTCCTCATCAAGTTCACAACAGAAACCAAATTGGGATTGCCAAGATACATGATATATGCACATTTGAGCATCCTTCTCACTGCAACAAACAATCATTTCACCCCAAAGTTAATAAACTCTATGATACAAAACCCAGATTTCTTTCGTGCTTAATGAGGAAATGCTTACTTTCCCAAAACTTTGGTCAGTATTTGAGTATAATAATCAACCATTTGTGCTTTTGTGACAACCCCAATTCCAGGCTTGTCCATTCGAACAAGCCAGTGTTTGGTGTTCCCAGCAGGAAACAACTGCAAATTCCCTATGTTAGCAATAAATTCAATGTTTGAAGCAGTGTAATCTTTTTGCTTAGAATTGTAATTTGGGTCTGGCTTAACCGATAAAACCTCAGGTAAACCTACAAATGTAGAGATGCAAAATAAGTAAGCACCCTTTTCAAAATAAGCAGAGATAAAGAAAACAAACTGGAGAATGAAGAAGAAAACACTAACGAGCAAGTTCACGGGAGGCTTGTTCATCAATATGGCAGCAGAAGCCAAAGTAGGTATCACAAGAAGCGTCGTATATACACATCTGAGCATCTTTTTCAGAGCCCAAAACTGTTCCCAAAGTATTGACATAGTAATCAATGATTTGGGGTTTGGAAGTGAACCCTTCTGGAGGCTTAGCCATTAGCACCACCCAGTAGTTGCCCTTAGCTGTTGAAGAAGAAACAAAGGAAGCTAAGGTTGCAATTTCAGTTTTAGATGAAGAAATACAAGAATTGGATAAGGAAAGGTTGAAGTGGTTCTGAACAGCAATGGGAAAGCTGATTTTAGTGTTTAGGGAAGCAAGATAGGGCAGTGATTTGTGAGAGTTGTTGATTCCAAAAGAAATGGTGGGCACTGCCAGTGAGGGACAAAGAGCTTCCATAGGCATAGCTGTTGCTTCTCCCGACCCTGCTGAATGCTTATGCTTCGCGCTTATCAACTTCTGGTACTCGGCTTCGGTTGGTTGGGTTGGGCCACGTTTGCCGTTCCCAGCCCATGTAAACAAATGTCCTGAGGATTTTGGAAATAGTATAGTATACATCTTGTTAGGCTTCGAAAAGTCAGACTGGATTTTTATAATTTTAAGATAATATACCCTCTTAAAATAATAAAATTTTAATTTAGCCCTTCTAAAATCTATAAAGATATTTGTTAATACAGTGAAATTACATTTTAATTTTTATAAAATTATATAACTTAACTTCGACCACTCACCCACCAAAAAATTTCTAACTTCGCCTTACTTATAGTTCCTATCTAGGCAATATTACATATAAACAACATTCGATATTGAGATACTACAGCAAAACTGAGAAAGTTTCAAGTTTCTTTATCTCTCAGCTGTTATACATCTGCCTATAATTTCACCAATAGTCTCCACAGGAACATGAACCATTAATGAAATGATGAAATCTGTTATTATCCCTAACAACTATCTCTCTTCCTGTAATCCTTGAAATAAGCTTTATGGCTTCGTGACAATCACCACATACACGAAGGTTTTTAACAACTCGAATCACGTCTAACGGAGCGGTACTGATTAAACCAAAGGCAATAGCCAGCTTCTCACTGTGGCAACCAAGGAAATGCTCTTTTTCTTCCTCTTCTATGTCAAACAACACATAATCCGTCGTTGGAATGTAACCAGCTGCTTTAAGTTCCTTGGCCAATCCACCAAGTTTTTTATATATCATTTCGGACATGGGGTGAGACTTGTCACCCACAAGGAATTCATGAACAGTCCCATTTACTTCAATCCAACTATACCCTGGTACTTTTTGTATTCCTCTTTCATTCATGATTGACCTAATTTTTGCAGCAGCATCCCACTTATGACTCGCTGAATATATATTTGATAGGAGAACATAATTTCCTGAATTCCATGGTTCTAATTCAATGAGTTTCTTTAGTACATATTCTGCTAACTGGGTATCCTTGTGCAGTCGACATCCACCCAACAAGGCCCCCCAAACAATACAATTGGCTTCCATTGGCATATTTTTTATCAATTGATGAGCGTCACCTAGTAAGCCAGCACGGGCTAGAAGATCCACCATGCACCCATAATGCTCAATAGTAGGAGTCAAAGAAAAGACACGATTCATGCTGTCAAAATACCGTCGACCGTCGTTAACCAGACCAACATGAGTACATCCACAAAGCAAGCCCATGAAAGTGTTCGCATTAGGTAGAATACCTGATTTTTCCATTTGGCCGAAAAGACCAAATGCGGGTTTAACATGTCCATTCATTGCAAGCCCAGATATTGCAGCATTCCAAACTACTACATCTTTCTCTTTCATCCTCTTGAAGATTTCCCAAGCTTGAGTCATACTCCCACATTTTGCATACATGTCAATCAATGCTGTACCTAGAACAGGGTTAGACAGAAACTCCTCTATGTCCATTAACTTACTAGCCCAGTCCCCTAGCTCTAGAGCTCCTAACCTGGCACAAGCGGAAAGCACGCCGACCATAGAGTAACGATCAGGTGCCAACTTCTCTTTCTGCATTTGGAAGAAGAGGTCTAGTGCTTCTTTTGGGAGTCCATTAGATGCATAGCCTTGAATCATAGTGCTCCAAGTAATTATGTCCTTCACAGGCACCCCATCAAAAGCGTAACGTGCTTGCTCCATATTCCCACACTTGGCATACATATCAACCAAAGCGGTTGCCACAAACACATTTCTGCTCAACCCAAACTGTGTTATGCATCTGTCAATCCACTCCCCACTATTCAAATCCCCTAAGTGAGCACAAGCTGACAGAACTCTAACAACACTGAAACTATCAGGCCTCAAACCCATATCTATTAGCTTACGAAACAAATCAACCGCTTCTCTATACCGTTCAACATCTATGTACCCACTAATCATTGCTGTCCAAGAAATAACATTTTTATCAGGAATATCGTCAAACACCTTACGTGCATAATCCAAATATCCACATTTGGAATACAAATACAGCAAACTTGTCTTGATAAAGACATCACGATCGAATCCTAGTTTTATAACGAGGGCATGGATTCTTATTCCTAAATGGAAATCCAAAAGCCTGGAACAGGCCTTGAGAACGAAAGGGAAAGTGAAATTGTTGGGCCAGAAGCCTTGGGTACGCATTGAAGCGTAAAACTGGGTAGCATCGAGGAAACAATCGGTGGAAACAAGGCCCTGAATCATCGTGTTCCAGAGAAAAACGTTGGGATCTTTGGCTTGATGGAAGATGAAGCGAGTGTAGTTGGTTTGATCGAAATTGAAGGAAGCTTTCAAGACGAGGTTCAGGAGATAGCTGTCTTGGTGAAGGCCAAAGCGGAAAAGCGCGGCGTGAACATGCTTGAGGTGTTTGATGGAGGTAAAGCCTTCGAGAATGCATTTCTTGATTTCAATGAATTTCGAAAATGATGAAGTTGCAGGGCTGAGGCTCGTGATCATGGCCATTGCCATGGATGTCTAGGCTTTGCCACACTGGTTCACACCAGTCAACCGCCAGACGTAATTGTAAATACAAGTTAAAATATGAGCGGAGATTTTGGTGCACTTACAGCCATAATAAACGCTATCAAATTTTTTAAAAATATTTTTTCAGCGCTTCATTTCTTTACTGCTCTTGATATTGAAAACAAACAAAAAAAAAAAAGCATTTTTTTCTTAATTTCTTAAAATTTAAGCAAATGTGCATTTTCATAGCTGCAGTTGTTTTTTTCTTTTGACTAGATAGCTTTTAACATTGCTTCAATTGCATTTATTTGCTTCATTCATTTTAGTGCTGGACAGACTAAATTGTATGGTAGAAAAGTCTCTTCTGTAAATATATTGTAAAAATAAAGGTGAAAAAAAGTGATTGGAGATAAGAAGATAATATATTATTGATGGCTTCATCCTTGCTAACCACAAAATCTCACTCACATTATGGTGGAATTGGATTCTTTACCAATTACTGCTTTTGATCCTATCAGCTTAAATTTGATGAATTTTATATGCACTAGAGTATTGTATCGATGTATGTATAATTTTTTATTGATATTATCACTTTGGATCTATTGTTATTTTTAAAAATAATAAAATATTAATATCAAATAATGAGATTAAATAAATCTCAAATATAAAATACTCATCAATTATATAAAATATTCTCTCCCTCTTTTGTAGAAAAACACAGCTTAAAGCGAAAAAACTCAAAATATTGCACTAATTCCTCAAAGAAATCACATAATCCATCTCAATTAAACTTCTAGCTGATTGCGGGGGTTCTTCAAACCAATGAACTTCTGTGAAATTTGTCGTCATACACTTGATCATATGATTAGCTATTGTATTTTGGAATCTCGGAATATAACGAACAAGAACCTTCCAGCTTCGACTCAATAAATAATGGATAAGACACATTTCAGTCAAATAACTATCTGCAACTCCGCTATAACTCAAAATAAACAAACTCAAAAAAAATTATTCCATAGATTAAATACTAAGACAATCTCATACTATACATATAAGAATGCATAATTAACGAATCTAAAATAAACAATAAAAATTTAAAATTTAAATTCGAATTTAAAAGTATATTTTGAAAAAAAAAATTCTTGTATCGGTTAGTACACTATATTTTAGTCGATACAAACAAAATCAATTTATATACATTAGTACAATCGGTATTAATTAAAATTTACACTGAAATTGACTCTAGATTTTATTATTCCGATAATAAAATCGGAATGAAGCATTCCCACTATTATGAATGGTACTAAAATAGAATCGGTTAACTTAGGGTGGGTTTGGATGGGCGATTGGGTGCGGTGCGTTTAGCTTACTTTTTGTCTCACGCTACAGTGTCGCTATAGTATCTAATCTCACCGCCACTGCTGTTTTTACACTAACCGTAAATGAACGCACTGCTCATCCAAACTCACCCTTAAGCTGGATAAATAGATAAGGAAATCGCATTGTAAATACTCTAGAGAAGCGACTTAAATAAGCTTAGGAGTTTACATTTTATGAATTCTACTATATATGTAGATTTAAAAAAAAATTAATATTTTCCGGTGTTTAAATGATTCTGCGTAAAATATTCTCTATTGTTTGACAAAAAATTTAAATCACTTTTCAAACTTATTTTAAGTGAAATAAACATATCATAAATTATATTTGTTATAAAATATTGTAGAAGGATTTTCCTTTGATAATCAAAATATGTTTTATTATAATATAATATTTTATATAGACTTAATAATAACAAATATCTAATTAAAATTTAAGTTGAAGTTAAGTATATATATGCCGGCTGAGTCTTAGCTCGATTGACATCGGCATTATTGCCAATGTAGAAGGACGTGGGTTCGAGTGCGCTGAAGCATATTATCCTCTTATTTAAGGGTGGGGAGAGATTATGGGTAGTTTAGACATTGTATAAAAAAGAGCATATATGACAATAACCTATAATAAGATTAATGTTAAGTATAAAAAATTTAAGGGGTTAAAATTAAATTATAAATTTTTGAGGTCAAAAGGTAATTTTACTATGTACAAATTCATAATTCTATAATTTCTAAAGAATTTGCAAAGCAATGTTACCTCTTCCAAGTTTTTAAAACTAAATTGGACTAGGAACCAATCAGGGTATTGATCTATAGAGTGACTTTGAACTAGTTAGCTCGAGAATATATATGAATTGATTAATTGACTAAAAAATCGGTTGAACCGGTTTAATTTTTTTAATTTTTAATACTTTTTTAATCAGACTGTTGAACCGATGAGTTAATCGATTCAACCACCGAACCAGTTTTAAAAACATCGCCTTTGTTTAGTGGGAGCCAAGGCACTTGCTTGCCTTACTAGATTCGCTCCTAATGAAAGCAATAATGACACATCGGAACTCTCTTGCTAAATGAAATTAAATGAAATTAAGTAGGATATAAATAAATAATGATATTTATATTCTAAAAAATATTCATATTTTATACTATAAAAAATTTAAAATATTGATAATTTGTAATATATATTTTATTATTACAATGCTAATATATTTTCCTAATAAAATATTAACAGTATTACTTAGAATTTAAAATTATTATTAATGTTAAATTTATTATTAAAATAAAATTGTAATATTAGATAATTTTATTAAAATAATTTTAATTATAATAATTTATTATATGATTAAATATAAATATGTATGTTTAATAATATTGAAATTCATAAGATTTGAGAGTAATATGTTATTATTTTTAAATATTTATAAAAATTAAATTTAAATTTTTATTATATATGCTTTCTTCAAATTAATATAAAGGTAATTTTAGTGTGGTTGATTAAGAGTTATGACTGTTTGATGATGAATTTCCATGTTAATTCATGGGTTTTATAATTTATGCTTTTGTATTAGCAACTTAATTTGGGTATAATATTTGCTCTACAACATCCTTTCATAGTGGAGGGGAGTTTTAAATTGGACTAGACCTTATCATGGGTCGAATTGGGTAAATATAGAATTTTAAATTCAGGGACGACTTAAAAAATGGGTTTAAAATTTTGTCTAAGCTTAGTCTATATTAAAATTTTTAAATCAGAGTCCGACCCGATCCGATCATAATTTTTTTAGATTATTTTTAATATAAAACAAATTTAAAAATATAGTATTTTTCAAAAAATTAAAAATACAAAAAAAAGTATAGACGTATGATTCGAGTCGGGCAGGCCCAGAGTCAAAAATTTCTGCCCGATATTTGATCCGTTTAAAAAACAGAACTTATTTTTATCCAAACTTATTTTTTGAACTTATATTTTTATCTAAACCCTCGAATTTAGACGGGTAATCATCAGGTAGATGTTGCACCCTAAGCTAATTACTTTTAGAGTAAAAAAAATGTATTCTGTTTTTATATATGTTGTAGATATGGCTCAAAAAGTCAATTATCTGATGTATCCTACTATTAATTAAGGTATGGAATGTTGTCTTTTTAACCAATAATATATTATTTATTAAAACATAAATGTATAAAATGGTTCTTCAATATCTACGGCCATAAGTAGGGGTGTGTAAAATTCGGGTAAAACCGAAAAAATTTGATTAACCGAACGATTAATAATATATTATTTATTAAAACATAAATGTATAAAATGATTCTTCAATATCTACAGCCATAAGTAGGGGTGTGCAAAATTCGGGTAAAACCGAAAAAATTCGGTTAACCGACTGAATTCGGTTAATCGATCTGTTAATCGAATTTTTTCGGTCGGGGGTCGGTTAATTATTTTTTGATTTTTCGGTTAACGGTTAATTCGGTTCAAAATCGTCAATTAATCGAATTTTTTCGGTTTAACCAAAAAATTAATAAATAAAATTATAATATATAAATAAGCCCACTATTCACCTAAAACCAATCCAAACCCAAGTACTCAACCCAACCCAATTACCCAACTCAACCCAATCATAAAATTACAAATAATTTAATAAATAAAAATAAAATTCTAGAACTATAACTAAAACTAAAGTCTAAAAGTCTAAAAATAATTTAATTATGTAGTGATTCAATTCGGTTAATTCGGATAATTCGGGTAATCCGGTTAATTCGGGTAATTCGGTTAATTTTTAACCAAAAATAAAAATATATAATTTTCGATTAATTCGGTTAACCGACCGAATTAACTGAAAAAATTTCGGTTCGATTAACGGTTAAAAATTTTGAAAGGTCGGTTAATTCGGTTAATGTTATTTCGGGTCGGTTAACCGAATGAACACCCCTAGCCATAAGATGTCTGATCTTAATGGACATCTATATATTTAATCAAAACCTACGTTATATCAATTGAAAATTTAGAGGGCAAAGGTAGAAAATTATGTTTATATATATATATATATATAGTAAAATTATAGTTTGATTCTTTAAAAAATGATAATATTTTGTTTTAATTATTCTAAAAACTATAAAGATATATTAGAAATTCTATAGCGTACGCGTATGCATCACGTATTTAGAATACAAAGGTGTGTTTAAAAATAACATATAATAAATAACAATAATAGCACATTAAATATGTACGATATTAAAATGAGAAATATAGATTAAATTGGGAGTAAAATAAGATTTAAACACAAAACACATAAAATTAATAATACTAAGTGAATAAAATTATTTATCATTGTTTGTCATCAATCTTCAGTTAAATAGTTTCCCAAGAAATGATATTTAAGCTAGAGATGATGGCTAAACGTTAAACGGTCGTTGGTTTGTGTGAAGTCTTGAGAATTAAGATTCATGAACCGATTGGATGTAATTCATGTTCTTGCTAGTTAATTATAGGACTCCAAGGCGACATGATTGATGGGTGTGAGAATGATCATAGCAGTGGAAAAATATTTTCCAAGGTTTTAATACAAGACGCATGCATCATATTGCATTCTTGATATGTTACTGAAATGAAAATATTTACTTAATACAAAGATAGTAATTAGTGAATATTTATCTTTTGAGGTGCTGTGAGGGTGTCACACCTGTGATGGCACCACCAAACACGACAGTGCCTACGGTTGCGACAACGACAATCCGGTGGCCGGCAGATGGTCGGCCGCGACGGTTCTTTGATGGTTAAGTAGTGGAAGACTTACACTCTTACTGAAACTCTACCAGAGAATTTGATTTCGGATTAATTATTTCAAAATTAATATTATTTTCATATATTTAATATTTAATATTTAATTTAATACTTATCTTAAAAATATTTTATTAATTTAATATTAAAGTGATTATATTAATATTAAATTTAATTTAATATTTATCTTGTAGATAAATATTCTATTAATTTAATAAGATTTAATATTAAAATAATTAAGTTTAATCATAGTTGGACTATCTAAACTCTCCTATTATATAAACACCTCTTATATAAAAGAGAGCACTAGGTCATTATTTTTCACACAATTAAATTCAAGAGAAAGTTGTAGAGAGAAAATTCTCTAAGGAAAATTATTTTAGAAAATTTTTAGAGACATTTTTCTTATTTACAACTTGATCCCAAAGTTTAGAGAAATTACAAAATTACCACATTAGTAATTTTGTGAAAATTTTATGTTTCGAAGCGAGTCCAAACTCGACAAACTTGAGCTTGAGGAAAGTAGAGAATACTACTTGATTGAAGCGTTCATCTTAGGTATTAATTATTTTAGATATCATAATCAAGTTCTAATTTTGAAAAAAAAATTAAAATTCTAGTTTTTCCCTAAACTTATTTTTTGTTGTATTTAGAAACCTAATTTCCCAACATGAAGAAGATAACGAAGAGAGGAAAATGAAATAGAATGGAGTTGAATCCTCTCTGGGAAGTCATTTCTCATCTATTAATAGCCCTTTAAACGCGACCTTCCATCGTAACCATTCATCCATAATCATTTTGTTTTCCACTAAGAAAACTACTTGTTCTAATCCAATCAAACAAAATTTGGACATCAAACTTATCCAATTTTAGTTGCTATTTTTTCTTGATTTTCCGATAGAAGCCACCAACTTATGGTTTCTTTCAATTTAACCTCTAATTGTTCCAAATCTTTGAGTTTCAAGAGAAACTAGGTGTGACATAAAATATGTTATTGATTCATATACTTTGATCAAAATTGAGATTTAGTACAGATAACTAAAAATTTAAAATTAAGTATTTTACTTTTTGATTTAAAAATATTAGTCTAGTCAATAAAATTGGGAATTGTTAAAATTTGTTAACATGACATATGATTAATCGAAAATAAACATGTTAAATTGATAAAATTTGACAGAAACTACTGACGACATAAATGATTGGACAAGTATTTTTAAATTGAAAAAGTAAAATGATTGAATTTTTAACTTTTAATGTACAGGGACCAAATATCAAAATTTATACAAGTACAGGGACTAACCTTAGAAATATATTTCCAATTAAAACTTAAAGCGCAGATATTGGTCCGTGCGGTGGGACACAATGTTTCACGCGTAACCTATCAAATCAAAGTCACAGTAATAAAATTCCAAACCCTATCCCCTATCCCCTCTTCCTCTTTTTATTATTATTGTCCACCATAATAATAAAGGAATAATAAATAATTATTTATTATATAAATATAGAAGTAATAATTGGGATATATGGCATCGGTTCCGTCCTTCTCTCCGACTTTTTCCCAATCCCAAAATCTCCAAACCCTAACCCTATCGAATCATTAATTTCTCATGAAATTTACTCTCCTTTTTTGCTTCCCTCTCTCCCTTTTAGATTCTCCTCTCCTCAAACCCTAGCTCCTATTTCCCCCCCTTCTTTCGATTGGTATAGCCCCCGCAAAAAGCAACTTCCGCTATTCTTTTTTTTTTCCCACCATGGAAGGCTCTGTGGTGGAGGATCTCGGGGCGCCGGACTCGTGGGAGGTGGCCGATTTGGACGCTACAATGAGCCGCTTGATGCTCTCTTCTAACAAGGAATCCAAGCCGGAATTTCCCGATGCTACTTCTTCAGCTTCTGCTTCTGGTTCTCCGGACGAGAAGGTGGTTTCGGAGGATGCCATTAACGAGGTTGATCAGTTTCTCCGCGAGGCAATTCAAAACCCCCGTGAGCGCCTTTCCAGTAAGTCTCTCTCTCTCTCTCTCTCTCTCTCTCTCTCTCTCTCTCTCTCTCTCTTTCTGTTTGCAGAAAATTCATTAGGGTTCTTGGATTTAGGGATTTCTGTTTGGAACAAGAATGGTAGATAATAGGATTATTGGACATTCAAGCTGTTTGTTAACCCTTCTTTTATCTTTTGTTGTTTTCTCTCCCTATGTTTAACCAGTGTGTTTCTTCACTGGACCTTATCCTAGTAGCTTCTGAACACCTTTGATTGAAAGATAAAATTGGGTATTGAATTCTTCTTGGAACTAATCATGTCGTTGGTGCATATGCGGTATTTAATAATTAATATCCTAAATTGCAACATTCTAATCAGGCTTTATTTGTAATGTTCGATTACAAATGAGTACTTAACTTTGAATTTGTACATTTGATATGCTAAGGTTGTTAAATTGTAATAGTGAATTTGATATGCTAACATCGCTGGTGACCCTTGCATAACTCATTATGTTCCAATGACTAGAATGAAGCTCGTGAACTTAGTCAGGTAACAAAGATATGATGAAGGGTCTCTTAGAAGATTCTTAGCATTTTATAGTAGCACAAATAAATTGTCTGCCTTTCAAAATTTGGCTATTTAAGAATGCATTTGGAGGGGTAATAAAGAATGCGTTGATAGCACAAGTTGAAAGTGGATCATATTTGAAATTGGATCATCAAAAAAGAAAATTAGGATGCAAAGCTAGTTCACTATTCTGATGCGAAAAAAGATGAATAAGGTTTCTAACGCATTGCTGGAATAAGAGTCATAAGTCTACGAGAGTTCCATGACTTCTGGGCTTTGTTATGCAGTTGTTTCTTTTTTTTATCTGGAATTTGTTTTAATTAATTAAAACTGAGAGTTGGAAGTGATGAACATCATCTTGAAATCAAGGCTTTATAGATTATTTGCTAAATATTCCTTCTGTATAGTTGAGGGGAAATTATTTTAGTTCGTTTCCCACTTTTGTTCAAAAATACACATCTTTATAGATTATTTGCTAAATATTCCTTCTGTATAGTTGAGGGGAAATTATTTTAGTTCGTTTCCCACTTTTGTTCAAAAATACACAGCTTTTGCTTCAGTTGGTAAGGCCAGTTTGATCATATACCTTCTCTGGAAGGAAAAGCCATTTTTTTTTTGAAAGACTAGATTCTTGTTGATAAATCTAACTCCATTAAATACTTCTCTTGGGATTCGGTAAATCTGAATTGCCAGAAAGGGTAAAAATTGTAAAATTAATAACTAAAATCTGCTAAAAATTGTCTTATTACTGCAGCCTTCAATGATTTCTTTTGAGCTGCCTGGTACTATTTGTTTCAAAAGTACATTTTCATGAGCAAGGATTCTAGAAAAGCATCCTTTAAAAGCTTCTCTTGCTGAAGCCTTCCGCAAGTTTTATCTTTTTAACTTCCATATAGGGACTTTTAGGTTGGCTAACAAGAGAGATATGTTAGGGCTGCATGATGCGAGAAAGTGTCTGAAGTCTTTTTTTTGGGGGGAAAGAAAAGAGTCTAAAGTTTGAATATGATTGATTGGGGATGATAACCAGTATAGTGACTTTTAAGTAAGAATGACTCCTTTACTAGGTAGTTAATATCACATTGATACTTTAGCTATTCATTCCTTGATAAGCTTTAAGTTCTTCATCGAATCTGCTACATGCCTTCTTGCAAAGGAAGCTTTTTGGTTTCTTTTATGTGCTTTTTCTAGCATTAAAAAGTATGCCCTTTTGATTTTAATATTCACTTGTGAACTTGATTATTATCATTTTTTGATTCATTCTTTTAAGAGGAAAATATAGTCTTTCTTTACAGCTGTGGCTTTCATTCTTTTTATTTTAAAGCATCATATTCTGGCACTTAATCTTTTGACTGCTATAGTATCTTTGAAGAATGAGTGTGCTGTCTGTTTCAATATTTGAGCAAGAGTGCTTTTCTCTACTTGTGAACTGAGAATTCTTAATTTCTTTTGTTCAGTCCTGAGGATGGAACAAGATGTTGAAAAATTTATCCGTGATCCTAATCAGCAGCAATTTGAGTTCCAGCAGCTGCCTACATCATATTTAAGGTTGGCTGCGCATCGTATCGCACAGCATTATTCATTGCAGTCGATGGTTTTATTAGACAATAATTTACCGGATGGTTCTGGTTCTAGAATCATTGTCTGCAAGACTTCTGAATGTAGGCTTCCTCGTATACGACTGGCTGACATCCCTGTAAATTTACCATCAGAAGACCCTGGTGTTGTTAAGGTGGCAATTAAACAGAGGCCACAGAAAAGGTCTCAGCTTGTAAGCAATTCAAATTCAAATTCTATGAAGTCAAACAGCTCCAAAAGTGTGGAAGAAAGAAAAGAGGAGTATAACCGAGCTCGAGCAAGAATATTTAACTCTAGTAGTTCTAGCAGTGGTTCTGGTGGAAAACCACCAAGTGAACCAAGGTTGCAGGATGTTAACTACTATGGTTCCTCAAGGATGCCAAATATGGAAGAGAAATCTGTTTCAGTGGTTGCTGATGTAAATTCTGGTAGTGGTTTGATTGAATACTCTTCAAGTAGTAGTAGGTCGGCTAGAAGTAGGACAGAGAAGGAGCCAATTGGTAGGAGCAAACCACATAATAGGGTGGCCATCTTTCGGGATCGCGAGACTGACCGCAAGGACCCTGATTATGACAGGAACTATGATAGGTATATCCCTCTGTTTAAGTATTTTGTTTCCTGCAGGGTATTATGTTTTCTGATTTATTGCAGGGGTTTCAAACTTAGCAGGATTTATTGAAGTTAATATTGAAAGTTATATTGTAACTTGAGAGGGAGTTTTGCTCTCATAGAACAAGGCTTTAGAACAATTTTTCTTTACTTTTGAATTATGAGTGAATGAGTCTTGATTGATGAGTCCCCATTTATATCTTTTGTTCTGTCTGATCTAATCTTGTTATTGCCAATCTTTATTCTTTAAATATCTTCTTTTTTTCCTCTATCCTTTTATAAATTCTCTTTATATGTTCCATTTCAAAACATTAGCATCCTTATATTTTTCTGATACCATTTTATTTATGAATAGCAAGTTTGATAGAGCTACTGATAATTTAGGACCCTTAATAAGGTTTCTAACAATAAAAAGATCTGCGGTTTTTGTTTTCTGTTGTCTTGCATGGTGGGAATATTTTGTTCTATCTCAAATTGAGGGAGAAAAAGTGAGATTTGGATAAAAATCTTAATGATATCAAATATACATTTAAATTCACATGCTGCTAAGATCAATGCTGGATTGACCTATTTCATTTGTATTTCCTTTCTACTTCTTGTTGTATATGCTACTTAGGTATTGCAAAGCCCTTTTTTCCTTCATGAGACAATTTTATGTAGTGATTGTTTTTCTTCAGGTACATGCAAAGATTTGATCCTGGTTTTGGGTTCAATAGTGGTCCATACACAATGCAACCTATGTACACCCCTGCAATTAACTACAACACCGAATTTCCACAACTTGGATCCACTCATCGGCCTCAAATAGCTACTGAACACCAACCTCGGCCTCTCCCACAACATATACCTGGGCCCTGGGTGGCTCCACCAACTGCTACAGGAATCAGTTATGGTCATCCTGAAACAATGATGCCTCCTTTTAATCCAAATCATGTTGGAGCACGCTCCACATCTGCCATATATCTGCATTCTTCTCAGTATCCTCTTCAGCGTCCTGGAATGCCTTTTATCCACCCTCATGAGCATGTTCACCAGCCTTTTTCGCAGGTATAGCAACTTCACAACTCTCATTACCAATGTCAGTAAATACACCCCTTTGGTTCGTTCTGATGCATATTTTTAGTCGCTATTTGTTAGTTAACCCTTCATTTTAAGGGGTTCAAGCGACATTCAGTTTTTCATCATCACTTGCAGCATATGCAGTGAACATTGTTTCGTCCACTATTTTTAATTTGGATCTTGAAAGTTGAATAACTTAGGATAGGCAATAGGTCAGTCTATGTAGAATTTACAATCACGGTAAAGTCTATCATAAGCCAGATGCTTTCTTTAATTATGTCTAGAGGAATTGGCGTTATGTATTTGAGGGTGTATCAGATATTATGGGGTAATTAGATCTATCCCTAGGTTTCTTTTGCTACTCTGGCTCGAAGATGCCACAAATCCCTGCATATAACAATCAGTTTTGGAGACAGCAAGAGCACCATTGAAAAAGCAGTGAAGATTAGAAGCACATGAAAGAGAAGGGGAATGAGTAAGACTTGTTTTCGATTAAAAACAGAATTTACACATTAGTGAAATGAAATAGTTGTCCCGACTTTAAATTGTTAACTTTTTAAAATGTAAATATGCAGTATAGGTTTTTACAGAGAATATAGTTGTAGTTAGATGCACAAAAGTTAAGTTGTAATTCTCAAACTAGGGGGGCTTGTATTTATTTGGGTGGACTGGTTTCTTGCATTATGTCTTGGAAAAAGGTGGGCGGGAGGGATAGGAAGGGACAAAAATTGAAAACAAAGTTTGTCTCATTAGTTTGCAGTTCTGATTTTGGTATTTGAATCATTGAATTATACAGCCTCATCAACATCAGCCTGATGCTAGTTTTGGATTAGCCCGGCCCCAGTGAGGGGCTTGGGCCATGCCTGCACCCTGCCAGTGAAACAATGATTTGAAATGTGATGAAGCAATGCAGTCTCGAGTTATGTAAACTGGCAGGAGTGCAGGCATAGAGGACCGGGGTGAACTGGACCATAATAATGAAGGATACATGGATCGATCCACTCCCCCGCAGTCGGTTTATGTTGGAGCTTCTATAACTCTGGTGAAGGTTGGAGTGTTGGAGAAGCTCATTTGGTTTGGGCATATTCACTGCCGTTGATGATGATGATGAAAAATACAGGAGCTAAGAATGTAATCAGTCATCAATGATGAAGGTATTTCTCACCATACTCCAAAGCAAACATGATATTAGGCACAGCATTTATTTTCTTTTGTAGGTTATTGATCCATATAAAAGTATGTTTTTACCTTACAGCTATACGAGGAGCCAAAGAGAAATGGGAAGATCTTGTTTCGGAGTCGACAAATTGCTTGTGTCCTATTGCCTATGGGTAAAAGCGTTTTGCCGTGAAATAATATGCCTTTACTGGAATAATAAAGTGGACCACATTATGTACCATATTACTATTTGACCCAGGTGTATTTTGAACCTTTTGATTACCATCTCAGCTAGTCTATTGATTTACTTGCATACACACTTTTGTTTTCTGGATATTTAGCTGCACAAGCAATGATTGGCTTCTTGTGTATGACAGAATGCTATATGTTGCTCTGTTTGAGAGCACAATTTGGCAGCAGCTTGTGAAATGGCTTTCTGGCTTTTGACTTAATACCATCAACTGTGCCCATTAAATATTCTACAGCTTAAATACTCTTTACAACTTTGGACGATAAGTATAAAATTTTGAAGTTAAATTCCTTTGTTTAGATTATTCAGTAGAAAATAGATCTCAAAATTACATGCTATTTGTTCTTTGCTGCCGCCAACAATGGATGGAGCAGTGGGTCAATGTTCCCTGCTCTTAACAACGGAAAAGAAAAACTAATGACAAAGTTGTGTGGTTCCACGCTAACATATCTTAACTTCAATTTGACCAGTTGTCTGTCCTTACAACTCTTTGTAGTAGTAATTGAACATGGATGAGGTTTTCTTTAAAAAGAAATTTGTTTGGTTTATAGCATGGAGTAGGTTTTGCTGGTGGTGTTATACGTATTATTTTTTTCTAGTTGGTACTTGAACTTGTATTCTATCATTAGATTGGTACTTTGATATTAACATTGTTAGTTTGTGCTAATGTGGTATTTCTTATAGTGACACGTTGTAACTTCTTAGTATACCATGTGGCATATATTAATTTTAAAAAATAAAACATCATTTTAAAATCTAAACCAATTTTAAGAAGTATAAATTTTTTAGACCAGTTCAGGGGGCAAATTGTATATTAAGCTTTAAAAGATTAATATTGTTAACAAATTAAGGGTAATATATGTGAGGAAAATACAAAATCAAGCACCAATATATTTGGACAAATGCACATATTAATCCTTTATTTTAGTCCATTATTGGAAGAAAGTAGATGTATTCTTGGGTACTTTCCTAATGTTTTTAAACCCTTGAATTGCTGCAAGTATATTTTGTGAAGAAAGCGAAAGGGTGTTGGGCATGCCAAGGTTCATCCACGTCGGAGGAGGACCTAACCTTTCAAGATCCTTTTTTTTCCATATTTCCCATAGGATCTTATTTTGAAATTGTTGCCTTTACTGGTCCTTGGGAAATCTTTGTTTTGCTGTAGTTGTGTAACATGGACCAGCTTTTAGTGAGGAATTTTAATAATCCGAGAATAGTTAAACATAAATAGTTTGTACAAATTTGAAGAATTTCTTATAAAATATAAAACTTCTTCAAAATAAACAAAAAAATTCTTTTTTCTTTTCCAAAACAATTAATGTGAGTAGCAAAAAGTTATTCATTAAAATTCATTTATATTAAACTATGCGTAAAAAATAATACTCCTACCAAATATAGCATAAGTGAACCGTAAAGGATTTCCAGTTGAGCTAAAAGGACTAGAGAGGTTTAGTTTAACCACAAAACCAAAGAGAATATTCTATCTTAATCTTTATAAAATATAGAGATTATAAATGTTACACATTGTCCAAAACGTATTTTATCATAAGAGTTCAAATGAAACCCAAAATAATAAGAGAAAATTTACGCAGTGTAAAAGCTTTATACATTTTCATCATTTTGTACAATTAACATTTTGATAATTAAATCATTAAGTTTGTCAATATAATTATATTTGTCATGCATGTATTTTTTACTAAATATGATATTTGTACATACCGATCTAAATTATTGTCTATATTTAAGATCAAATTCTATTAGTGAATTTAGTCTATATATTTTAATTTGGTTACTTTTAATCCTTTTAATTTTCAAAATGGTCAGTTTTAGTTATTGTATATTTCAAATATTGAAATTTCAATACTTGACCGATTAAATTTTGCTATTAGTATTGTACTATGCCTAAAGTCTTGCATTTTTAATTATAAAATTTCAGTCTTGACGCAATCAACGTTCTTTAAATTCATAATTGATTTTTTGTGAGTAATATGTGAAAATAACAAGTTGGCATGACATTATATATGTGATAATATGTTTGCCACATCAAGTATTAAAATATAAAACTTAATAAATTTAATAGTTAAGGTTTGATCAAGTTTGATTTTAAAACTCATAAAGTATATGGACTAAAATGACTAAATCTACAACTTATACATAGTACATGAACTAAATGCAAAACTTAAACTATAGTTAATGTTGAATTTTTTACATAAAACAAATATTTTTCACTTTAGTAGTTGAATTATCATTTTGTTTCGCACAACAAAAAATTACCAATATAATAAATTTTTATTTGAGGTTGATAATTATTAAGTATAATGATTTATGTAGTCCTCTAATTTTACAAAAAAAAGCCTTCCATTTAATATTTTATCTCTTTTAGCCCTTAAACTTATATTGTTTGTCAAATTACCTCAAAATGGATAGAAAAATTAACAGCTATTAACTTTGTTGGCATGACAATCTAGGCGTATGCTATATTAGCAATTAATTTATTTTTAAAAAATTTAAAAATATATTTTTAATTTTATACTTTTAAAATAATTTTAATGGCTTATAGATTTTTAGGGTAAACTACATAAATATTCACCAAATTATAAAAAAAAAAAAATTCATTTTAGGCACCCAAATAAAGAAGCTTACAATTTAAGCACCTACATTATATATTTCGATCATTTTGATCACTCCAGGACAGAGAAAAATCTGACATGGATTTCTAAAAAAATTAAATCTAATATTTAAATTTCCATGTCAGCTTTAGTTTTTAAACCAAAACCAACAAAATTTAAACACTTAGCTTCGGGGTTTTTTCTTCATCACCATCCTTCTTCAGTTGAAACCACCACCATCGGCGTCTTCTTTTCCAACATCAGCCTCCAAGATCTCTCTGACAATTATGCTTCTCCAATCGTTTCTCTGCCGTCAACCGCCATCTTCACCGCTTGAATCTTCTCCAACTTCCTCTCTTTCTGCTTCTCCAGCGATGGCTGGCTTCATCTCCTATGAATCCTCCAAGTGTTGCGGCTTTGAAAACTGTCAGTCACTCTCGGTAGCGATTGGGAATGCTCTGTTTTCTCTTATTGTTCATCATTACGGCCCCAAATCCCTCCTAGTAATTCCGTCGAACAGCTTCAAGACCAACCCACCAATACCATGTTCTGGACTCTATAATCCTTTTCAGCTTCTCTCTCACTATATTCCTATCATTTAACTTCATTTTTCGTTAATTCTTTGTTTCTCTTTTTTCTTTGGCGGGGATGTTTTAGAGCATTCTCATGAACCTTCCTCGGGATTCTGAACTTGTCAGGCATCTCAAAGGCATTATTAAGTTTAGTTAAAACAGTCTGTCTTAAGTATTATCTTCAATTCAATGCATTGAAACCACTACGACTATCACAAGGACAATCGTTAACGAAAACCCACGAGCTTATACTCTTAACGACTCCTTTTAGTACTTGAAACTGTGCCTTGTATGCTTTGAAACAACTGGAGTCTCATATTATTATAAGAAAAAAGGGGGATTTTTTTGGGGGAAAAGAGCAATGCTAATGCTATTGCTATTGGAGTCTCATATTAGGATGAATATTCAGCAATTCAAAATCTCCAAACATCATAAGCAAAATACATATAGATGAGTACCAAAATTTAGAAAATAGGCATTGCTAACTAAGAGGTTTAAAGGAAAAAAACATAATTCATAAAAGTTTTAATTCTAATGAAATCCCCTCAATAGAAGAACCCAAGTACTTTCCCACCTACATTCTTTCTTCTGGCTTCTTCATGGTCCATTATTCCAGCTGATGTTGTCAGCACTATGTACCCAAACTGCAAATCCATTATACAACTCAGTAGAATAGGGTAAAACAATCTTATGAAAGCATAAAATTATGAAGTTCAGTTTTCCGGCTAACCTGTCTTGATGGAAGCAGCCTGGCAGTCCAACCCTCGATCTCCTTCACTCCTACGTCGAAGCGAGGACTGATCACCCCGCACTTGTTCAGCCTTCCGTTCAGTTCAACTACAATTTTACCAGATCTGTGATCATCAACGTACTCAAACTCTCCAATGTAACCTGCAAATCCCAATGTTAGCATATCGATGGAACAAATATAAGGGTAGAGATTAGATTGAATGTTGAAACAAACCGTGCTTCTGCATGACCAAAAGGAACTTGATGATCACTTTAGAGGATGGCCTGATCATGACCTGCCGTTTGCCCCTCTTTTCTGCATTGTACATGCTCTTCAGTGCATCGTTCAAAACGCTGACCCTCACCATCCTTCTAAATACAAGCTGCTGCTGATTTTGCATCAAATTAAGCAATTATTTATAGTTTCTTTTAGTCTTTAGAAACTCAGTAAAACAACTTGAACATATCATTCTTCTAAACATCATTCTCCTATAATAACAACAGTATTTCCAGTGATCCAATATCTTATTCAAATGAAGAACCAACAAACCATCTTCTAATCCGAGCTTACACAGTGATAGAGGCAAGTGGAGGAAAATAGGCAATAACCCTAAACCAACACGACCCAACTTGAAATGATCTGACTAAGGGTGAGTTTGGATGAGCGATTGGGTGCGGTGCGGTACGTTTAGCTTACTTTTTGTCTCACGCTACAGTATCTAATCTCACCGCCACCATTGTTTTTACACTAAACGCAGGTAAACGTAATGCCCATCCAAACTCACCTAAGTAAACAGAAATGACCCTATCCTGAAGTGAACAGAACCCACATTGACCTCACCGGACCCAAAATCCCGAGAATCTTGAAACCCAAAACTACCTAAACCTAAAACGATCGACCCAAAATAAACCGAGAATTTTAAAACCCGACCCAATACCAACCCGAGTCGCTCAGTTGAAAGTTTGACGGGTCTAGTTCCAACCAATAAACCCAACTTCTAATCTAAGCTTACGTCGTATTAGAAACAAGCGAAGTAAAATAGGTTAAGGGCACCAAAAACTTTGTACCAGACGAGACAATAGATTCTTAACTTGCCCAGAGAACCCAAAATCCTTTCAGTTTCATATTATGTAAAAGGATTGAAACATTAATGACGTAAAAAGAACGAAGATAAGTAAGATCTAAACCCTAATCGAATAGGTAAAATAGATCTTGCTATCTATATTCCATGACAGAACTGATACTCAAGAGGATAAAAAACAGGCCCAAGATCTTAAATCATGGAAAGAAAAGAGTGTGAAAGTGCCGATTACCTGAAAACAAAACCCGGCGGCCGCGTTTGGGTTAGTTTGAAAGAGTGTGCCCAATGAAAATGGCAGAGAGGTCGGCTGAGTGCTAGGTTTTCGGCTTTAAATTGAATTTTCAGTTTTATGGGCTTGGGATTTACGTCGGCCTTTGATATACAAAGGCCCAAAATATAGCACTAAATTCTACTGTTTTAGGGTGTATATATAATTTTGATTTAATTTAATTTTTTAAGATTATTAATAATATTAATGATATTGATATGAAAATAAATGTAGTAATTAAAATTGAATTCGAGGAATAAATACGGGCAAAATACTAAAAAAAAAACTTTTTTTTAATTTACCGAAATGGACCCAGTATTTTATTATTTACCGGAATGGGCCTTTTCCCCGAAAATGTGTCCCCATCAGTGTGATATCAGGGGACGTGTTAGCAAAGCGCGCCCCCAGGGACGTGTTAGCAAAGCGCGCCCCCAGGGACGCGTTTTGCTGCCACGTAGCGCGTCCCTGAGGACGCGTTTTCCCCGTGTGTGAACAGTGCAACGGTCATTTTTTTTACCGTTGCCCCCCCAACGGTAAAAAAAACTATAAAACCCCCCACCCTTTCATTTTTTTCACAAATTAATCCTCTCTCAATTATTTTCTCAATTTCCTCTCAATTTCCTTCCAAATTTCTCTCAAATCCATATTTAATTTTAATTTGCTCTCAATTTTCTCTTAAATTTCTCTTAAATCACTATTTTTAATTATTTTAAAAAAAAATTAATTTTTTAAAAATTTTTTAAATCGTAAAAATTTGTACGAACTTAGTAATGGCCAGAGAATTGATTCGTCTTGATAACCAGCACATATTCGTCGAACAAATGAAAATGGTAAGTGTTAAATTTATTTTTTAAATATTATTTAAGATTTTTTTATTTATGTATTTTTAGATAATTATTAATTTATTATTTGTTATAAAAGTCAGTAGATCGGATATTAGAATGCTATATCCGGAATATGCATGGTCCTCCATCACCGTTGGTAGAGAATTACCTGCGGGAAGCGGGTTTTTGGCACGTGGCGACCGTAGGCTGGGGATGCAAGTTGGACCCGAAACTGATAAAGCATCCTACTTGAAGCGTTTTTATACTATTCGCTCAGAAACGTCAACTCGAAATTATTTTTTCAGAACCTATTGTAGCAAAAGCGCGTTCACATGGACACGATTTTAGAAATTCTTCTGATAAAGCATCCTCCAAAACCTAACGTGGGAGAAACGGCAAAAACTCATCCCTAGGGGCGCGCCACGTGGCAGCAAAACACGTCCCTGGGGGCGTGTTTTGCTTACGTGGCAACAAAGTGCGTCCTCGTAAGCACGCTTTGTGTCCACGTAAGCAAAGCGCGCCCCTAGGGATGCATTTTGTTGACACGTCCCCTGACATCGCGCTGACGGGGACTCGTTTTCAGGAAAAAAGACCTATTCAGGTAAAAAACAAAATATCGAGCCCATTTCAATAAATTTAAAAAAAAAACAGACCTTTAATGGTATTTTTCCCCATAAATACGGCTTAATTTAACAATTTTTTTAAAATTCTAATATTTAAAAAAGAGAAACATTTATCATTTATAAACTTGGCCACCAAGAAATCCGGAAGGACGTCATGATATGAAGTCAATCAAACCTAAATTAAAATCAATATTATATTTTAAGAAATTAAGAATAACTTAGTTCAAACCCCAAAGAGTAGTATGATCATACCAGAGGGCTCAAAATTTCCTGTAATTCCTCGCCTTTTTCAGATCTGGGCGAAAATTTTCTTTTTTGGGTATGATATCAAGTTATAATAATACACAATGTACATTCCAATTCAATTAAGAAAACCTTTACATTATTACACTACTCTTGTCCTCCCGATGATGCCAAAATCAACCATTAGCTGATTACCGGCACCTCATCCACAAAAAGTTCACCAACTGCACCTTCTGAGGATTCACCAATGCTAGCGGCTTCAGCAATTCTAAGTGCCATCACGGCTTTGTATGTAGCCATATCCGCATTTTGAAGTAGCATCTGTGCCTGTTCGCGTTTCAGGATGGCCGATTCAACCGCTCTGGTTGCTGCACCTCTAGCTTCTTCGACTCTAACCATCACAATCTCTTCTTCCACTGCATCATGTTGGGCTGCCATGGCTGCACATATCACAAAACATGAAACAAGGTTCTATTAACACTTAAACATTCACACAAAACATGAAAAACCATTCACACATTAAAATCAGAACAGAGCCTGTATAGTTGAGCATGGCTGATATGGTCAGAGAATATAATGTACCCTGCAACAAACTCGGTAGCTTGCCTCTCCCATGGCTAGCTTGACGCTTAAATGACCTCCTTTTACGTAGAAGAGGCTGTGGAACTACGGGAGCCTTCTTGACCTGATGACCCTGTTACAATCCAACATTCATTTTGATCATATATCTACCAAAACACCAGAAAGAAGAGGTAGGGGACTGAACAGTAATGACGGAAGGGATGCATATTTCAAATTTCAAGATATGCCAGGGAACAAAAAGGTATATAGCATGATAAGTTGATGACAATACTTCGTTCCCAATCACTAAAACGATATCTTCCCATTGCAGCAGAACAGAAATTCCAAATTCTCGACAAATAGAAAACAGAATATAAAACAAAGTTCAGAGAAAGAATATTTGGGTGCTTTGTATTAATCCTATCTGCAATATGGTTGATTCACAATCTGTTATTTTTTCCCTCTAAATTGTGTCAATATAGTATGGCATCATTGCATGCAACTGTTGTAGCAAAAGATCATTTGACCAATAAGATACAATTCTATGAACTCATTGCATGACAAATTGTGGGAATCAGAACAAGAAATAGGACAATAAACCCTTTCAAAAGAAGTGCACTTTTCCATCCTAAACTTCCCTGAAAATTTCAACAAACAAATACACATACTAGGGACACAAGCTAGAATTTTGTTCATTTACAAAATGACAGTGTAGTACAATGATGATATGATACATCGAAGGATAGTTCAGTTTCCCAAATGAATCTACAATTATATTTATGTCCATAGAAAAATTCTCCATAAAGATTACCTGGAAGACTCTAAGCAATGGTGACCGTCTTTGCTCCTTTTTTTTCAACCAGTAAGCATGAACAGCTTCCACCACTCCTTTAATACCCAGATCAACACACAAATGAGCAGCAGCAGCAGATATATCATTTGAGTGATCATCTGGACTACAAAAATAGGCCTTCTCAAAAGCATCAATCATCAACTCGAAACAATCCTCCGATAGATGCTGGAGATGCCCATTTCCACGAAAAAACTCATAATTGAACTTCTTTAACCACTCCTCATCTTCTAAATCCATGTCATAGTTTGCAATCCTCTTTGCCAAGGCTCTTGATACCTCGTCACCATCAATAGAGATATATGAATCCGGTCTTCGAAACTGCACACTGGGTTTACCTGCATACCCTGAAACTTCACGAACACCAGGCACAGGGATCACCCTACAAACTGAAGCAGGCACATTGCGCTCACAACATTCCTTGTAAAGATCCTTGAAAACAACCCAGTCTTGACGGTTCGGGAACTCGAGCTTCCAGTTATCATCCCCAGGCCAAATTACAGCACGAGTGAAACGGTTGACTGAGCTTGGCCTCATAAATTTATCTGCCTTGAGAGAATACTTGTTTGACCTTTTTGTTTTAATTACAACAAGCCATTCTTTTGATGGAGAGAGCTCTAAAGACGCAACTGCTCCTTCTTCCCTGTAACATCTATCTGGTTCGATGATCAATACATTGGCAGAGCATTGCGATGAATCCGGTTCTACCTTGGGCACTAAATCTGATACCGAAGAGCTCATGTCGCTTAAGCTCGACGCTGAACCGTTGCGGGTTGAACTCCTAAGCTTGTTTTTCGAAACTACTGAGGAAAAAGGAATCCCATTTCTCCTACTAGTAATCAAATCAGACATGAGAGCTCCATTAGAGAAAGTGTTTCTAGCCCTCATTCTCCTAAGCGAACTCCTCCTCTTCTGAATACTGCTTCGAACTGACTTCGAAGCTTTAAAACATGGACTCGAAACAATTTTGCAGCTGACTTTATCGATTTCAAGTGCAGTGGACTTGATTGTAGTCTTTGACTCTGAATTTTCAGAAAGAAGGCACTTTTGGACCCCATTTCTCTTCTTTTTTCTAGTATAAACAATCCCAAACATCTTATCTACAGCGGTGCCATTGTTTAGAGCTTCAGCTTTCATTTTCTTGGCCCGTTTCTTTGGAATCTCTTCGTGGCCTAATCTTTTAGGCTTCCCATTTAGCTCGGCGACAGAGGATTTATTTACTTCACTCTTTGGGTTTTTTTTCACCGAGTTGTTGAATTCAACGCCATCGTTACTGCGCCTCTTGGGCTTCACTTCGCCGGAATCAGGCCGGAGTTGCCGCCCGGAACGAAGAACCCGGGCTTCCGAGCTCTTCATCCTGCAAACCCTTGTGGTCCGTTTCATCCCCACCGAAGGCATCGCCGTCCAGTGCTGCTGCTTCTGCTTGTAACCGAACTTCTCGGACGATCTTTTCCTACACCAACTCCACGTGTTGACTCAGTAACCGACTCGACTCAGACGAGTCCCGAAAAAAAACAAAAACCAACCCCGAAAAAGCCCCCACTCCACCAACCACCTCGTGAAACCCAACAGAACGTTAACACATATTCAGCCAACAGATGACCCCCCATTTACGAAACGGACCCATACCCATAACTCAACTAGTTCACACACAAAAAAAGAAAAGAAAAAACAAATCGACAACTCGGGGAAACTCAGATCGTTTTGACTCAGCTACAAGGAAAAAAAAGCTTTCTTTTTTCTTACGAAAGAAGGAAACTAGTAAAAGATAGCTACAACAGAGTAGTGAGTGACTAACAATACCATACTAACAGAGATCGTTCAACTCCAGATAAAAAATAAAAAAAAAACCCATAAATTAGACAAAAGAAAAAAAACCAAAGATCTTTGAAGAGAAAAAGGGAAAAACTTAAAAAAATAGTCTCTCTCACTAAAAATTGAAGAGAGAGAAAGAGGGAAGAGAGAGTTATGGAGTTTCACGTAAATCTTGTCTTTTTTTTTAGAAGAGAGAGATGGAGGCTGCTAGGGTTTATGATGAAATGATAAAAAAAACCACTGAAGAGGGAAAATCTAGAGTGTCCAAAGGGGAAAAAGAATAATTTGGAAATGGAAATTAATTTGCCGAGTGATGGGAACCCTTGATATTATGAAATGGACGGTTGAGATTATTGGGTGGATTCAATGACTGGGCCGTTTTTAGCCCTCTACTTTTCTCTTTTTCTTTATTTTTTATCTACTGGTATTAAAGGGATAATTCGCTTCGGGTTGAGTGATGTGAAACGACTAAAAGAGCCTTGGGTGTGGTAGGATGCGGAAGGGTTCTGGCACAGCAGCAAGTCGAGGGCAAAACGGGAAGTTAATAATAATATGGGAATTCTCAACATCTGCCATTGATTTAACACTAAAACTGAAAAGCCTCGTAAAGTGTATGACCAGAAGTAGCTAGCTTAAATCCATCAACAGAAATACGTGAAATATATTTTTTCATAATATTTATATTCTTAATTTTATTATTATTATTATTTCTTTACAGTTAAATTAGATAAAATAATAAATAAAATTTATGGACAATGTATGTCGTTTTCCTGAATTGTTGTCTGATTATAGTATGTATCAAGTTTTGAAGACCATTCAATTCCATTACCGTCTACGGACAAACAAAATATCAAGTGGAATTTTCAGCCAATAGTTCTTTAAAATCCACCATCTATTTCACCCTGATAACTCACACGGACTTTGTTTGTTTAAAAAGTAGGGAAATATCATAAGAAAATCATCTTCCATTTTTAGTTACCAACACAGGAAGTAAATCACAATCATCCAAGAATTCTACAGTCCATAGGAATAGGATAGTTTGAAATGTTATAAGCACACCAATCAATCAATCAATAAGGGCTTAAGACATTTTAAGCCGTGGCCGGCTTTGTCTTGGCTTCTGCCGGAGCTTCTCCTTCCCAGAAGGTAGTCTTCTTTCCGGTCTTTGACACAGTTTGTAGAACCGCATCGGGTTGGACGTTGCCCTTCACAGTCACTTTCTGCTCCTTCAAATCTACTTCATATGATTCCACACCTGAATATGAATATTAGTCATTATTATGATTCTAATTCTTCAGCCAATATATGTGTAACTATGCATGTCTGCTTTGAGAGAAGAATTTCCCACCTGAATGCAAGAAAGAAGCTAATCCTTCACAAATCTACTAAATAAACGGGGGTATAAATATTATAGTTTTCTACTATAAAAAGGGTCAATCCGTACACTTGAGAGATCAGTCTCTAGCTTCAATTCTTAGGAATCGGTCCCTATAAGTACATAAGAGATCAGTTCTTTTCTGTTTTGCTTCAAGAACAGGTTGGTAGGATCAATCTTTCGGAAAATGCAACGCTTTTCAAGGGTACAAGGCATTTTCAAAAAAATGGGTAAGTTTTTTGGGACCAAACTATTATTTGTGATGAAGAATGCAAGAAAACAAATTCAAAAGCCACTTTTCTGCAAAACAATCGGATCTTAAATTAACCGGCTCCTCTAGTCCGACATAATATGCTTGCCTAGGAAGTAATTCTCAGGGAGACCAGTGGAAAACCACGGCAGCAACAGTTGTTGAAATTGATTTCACATTATGATCAGCAGAAACGAACAAGACGTTAAACAAAAGCAAGATCTACAACACACCTTGCATTTTCCCCAAAACTCTCTTCACGGCTCCAACGCAGCCCTCACATGACATACCAACCTTGAGAACAACAGTCTGCAATCAACCAAAAACAATACACAGTTTATAACATTATCGGAAAGGGAACCTTACAAAGCTGTGTTCAACGACCATGAACCAAACAAAACCAGGCCAAAACATATGATTAGATGTTTTTGAAAATTGATATGGATTATGGAAGCCAACCATGACCACTTATATTCTTTCCCTCTTTTGGCTAAGTGTTCATAAGAATGTGGTCGTTCAACCAACACAAGCAGAATTTCCACAAAAACCACCCACTCCGCCAGGGGCTTAGCAAAGGGTAGGCAGGGCCTTGGTCCCATTGGCTAAATGGGAAATTTTCTTTTTAGCCCCCTCTAAAAAATCAAAACATTTAATTAAGCTTTTTTAGTATTAGATTACATGGAAAACTTACATTTTTAGCCCTTTTTAACAAAAAGAAATTTAACTTTGGTTCTCCAAAATTTTATAATTTTATCTAAACAAAATTCCCTGTACACATCAATAGAAGGTCAACTCAACCCTAAACCAGAAAGAAAGCCCTAATTCAATGAACAAAGCTAACAGATACTAATTACCACCATTTAGAGATTTCTAAACGCAATAGCTTACCTTATTTTCTCCCAAAACCCTTGAAACCCCAAAAATACCAAATCTATCAAAATTTGATATAACGATCGGAACTTGAATTAGGGAGAACCCCAAAAGACGGCCTAAAGTTTTAGTCTTTCCTCTTCTATTTTCAATCCAAAAATCAAACAGATAAAGACCCAGAAACCAGAAAGCAAGGATAAAATTCTCCCAACATACAGAAAACCAATTACAGATTTCGAAAAATTCAGCCAAAAGGAACGAAAAGAAACATGAGATAATTTGAATAAGAAAAAACAAAAAAGAAAAAGAAAAGTTACCTGAGACATAGCTTTTTAAGTTTGGAAATTCAAAGAGCGGGAGAGAAAAGGAGAAGAAGATAATTGTTGAGAATAAGGTATGAAGAAGCGAATATGGAAAGGGTAGAAATTTATAGAAGAACCATTGGAGGGCGGTGGACCATTTCTTCCATATTCAACGTAGCGTGATGTTCAAAGCTCAAACCACCAGCTGTTCCAACCATTTTCTACTACTTTTTTTTTTTTTTTGCTTTAGTCGTTGTACATTTTCTAACTTCAAAAAATTATAAAATTTAAAATTTTTAAATATTTTAATAATTATTTAAAAATAAATAAATAAAATATAAACTTAGATTGCGTTTGGTTCGCTGTATTGGATTAGAGGTGTATTGGATTAGAGGTGTAATAGCAAATCAACTGTTCCATTGAATGTAATGGAATAGAGGCGTAATAGTAATCTTGTGTTTGGTTGAATGGAATAGAGATGTAATAGCATAATGGAAAAAACTAAAATGACTAGAATATCCTTAGCATAAATTTGTTTTGGTAAATGATTATTGTTATTGTTATTTAAATTTTAATAAGATTATTATTATTAATAATAAATATTTTAATCATATTTAAACATAATTATTATTAAATATATTTTAATTAAAATATATAATTTAATAAAATTCTTAATAATTAATGAAATTTATTTTGGTAAATTATTAAATATTGTTATTGTTATTTAATATATAATAAATATTGTTAATAATTAATATATAAGTATTGTTATTAGCGAAATTTATATTAAATATTGTTATTTTATTTAAATTTGCTTAAGATTATTATTATCAATAATAAATATTTTAATCGTATTTAAACATAATAATTATTAAATATATTATAATTAAAATATATAATTTAATAAAATTCTTAATAATTAATATTCTTATATGAATTTACTCAAATCATAATATATGATCTTGTAAAATATAAATTAACATAATTATTATTAAATATATTATAATTAAAATATATAATTTAATAAAATTCTTAATAATTAATATTCTTATATGAATTTACTCAAATCATAATATATGATACTATAAATGAAAATTTGAAATAATTAATATTAAATATATTTTAATTAAAATATATGATTTAATAAAATTTAAAATAATTATAACTAATAAATTATATTTTATGAATTTGTATAATTTAAAATAATAATTATTACATATAATTTAATAATTAATATTAAATTTCATAAAATTGTATGCTTTTAAATTTTCTTATATGAATTTATACAATTTAAAATAATTAATATTAAATGTAATTTCATAAAATTCTTACTAATAAAATGTTCTTATATCAATTTACTAAAATCAATATATAACTTGAGAATTATATTCTGCATAAACATAATTAACTTATATTAAGAAAAGGTTAGATGAAAATGAAATTGTACATCATAATCCATATGTTATATAGTTTTACAACATCAAAAAGTTTGAACATTGATATTTAATGGTGAGAAAGAAATCTTCTGACCCATTCCAATCGGGCAACAGAAGATAAACTAAAGAAAACGATCATTTGAGTTGGATGATTGGGAATTTTACTCAAAGTATCATACCGTTGATCGTCGGTTAAACCTTCAATTGACCATAAGGCTGAATATAAATTTGAAGCTTTCTCTTCCATCTTTTGATGTTCTTCTGACCTCTGCTGAACTACCACCTCGGAGGCAATACTCCTACTGATTTGATCGCCAACGGCTTGGATTTTTTCCCCCAACAAAGTGGCAGCCTCATCAAATGAAGAATACACATTATCACGAGCATCAGATTTCTTCTTTCTCTTGTTTAAAGATGAGGAACCCCCTTGGTCTCTATCTCATCGCGGATCTGTACCAGAAACATCCATGTCGTCTAAAGAGAGGCGTCGAACCTTGATCATAGAATGTGTTTCTCTCTTCATTCATATCGTAGTACGTTCATCCTTAGCATGTATTTCTTCAAGAACATCAGCAGCTGTTTGAGCGTCTTTCCCAGTCGCCCGATCTCTTGCGTATATGGCAGTAAGCTGGTTGTAGTAAGGGAAAGAACGATGTCTGAATTGAGAGGCTTCTTTGTGACTCTAAAAAAAATGAGGAAATCATATTAGTTATAAGTTTTGTAAAAAAACAAATAAATACTTGAAATACATTTTACCTTTACATAGGATTCCCAAAGCGCATCTTCAAAGAACAACGAGCTGCCTATGCTCGTCCCAACCAAAACCGCTGTTGTTTTGGCCATTAAGCATGTCGTAGACGACTGACCATTCCCTTTTTAGGCACCTAATCCGAGATTCAATATTTGGCTTCGCCTTCAACATTGCTCTTGGTAAAGCCTTTTCTAGCATTTTTTCTAGCTCGTTCAAATAACCGGCCTTGAACCCTAGATCGACATTAAGTGTTCCTACATTGTGCAAATCCACCATGCAAGAAACCAAGGCTGCATCTTCTTCTGGAATCCATTTTCTTTTGCTTCCTCGAGAAGCTTGAGAAGAAGCATGTGATTGTGGAACACCTGACATACTTATCTTAAGAAAAAAAAACAAATTTACATTATTTACTGTTTTTAATATCATGAATCAAAAGGTGAACAGTTTATAATATTATATCGTTAGTTCAATATCATGAATCAAAAGCTCAATACTAAATTGAATGAAATAACACAAAGTTTAGTACAAAGTTTCATAAACTAGATATATAAAATAACATCAACAAATTAATTGTAACTCAATTTGTCCCTAAACCTAACTAATTTCTAGATGCTTGCCATTCATCGAACATTTGGTTGGCTAGATCCATCCTCCAAGTAGCCCAAGCATCCGATGGATGAATATTTGTTATATTCGGTTCATCGTCATCCACCACATTAGTAGGTAATCCTTCTCCCACCTCCGCTTCAATGGGATCAATACTCATATGGGTTCGAATAAAATTATGGAGCAAACAACATGCAATAATAATTCTATTGTGCACCCTTACAGGATAAAACGATGGACTCCTAAGTATTCCCCATCTAAGTTTTAATAAGCCAAAGCATCTTTCAATGACATTACGTGCTGAGGCATGTTTCATATTAAAAAACTCTTGCGAAGAACTTGGCTGATAACCCTGATGCCACTCGTTCAAATGATATCGCTGTCCTCTAAATGGTGCAAGAAATCCCTCACAATTTGTGTATCCAGCATCAACTAGATAATAACAACCTATAAAATAAATTTTTTAATAAATGAGTAATTCAGCACACAAAGTTTGATCTTAATGAATAATTCAAATTCCTCTAACTATACTCTTTACCATGAGGAACTTTTAGTCCATGTGTTCTACTAATGGCATCTCGGAGCACCCATCCATCGGCAACTGAACCTTCCCAACCAGGAAGAACATAAACAAATTGCATCTCAGGTGTACAAACACCTAGCATATTTGTTGCTATGTCACCTTTTCGGGTTCGATATCTAGGTTTATCAACTGTTGGCACCCTAATCTTGATGTGGGTTCCATCAAGAGCACCTAAGCAATTCTATATCACATGATATAAAACCTTGAGTTAGAATACTAATTTAAATCTAAGTCAACTAAATGTTGTACAAGCTATATATAAAACTCAGTCTAATACCTTAAACCACTTCCACCTTGTGTCAGAAGAATCGGCTGTAATTGGCTCCGGCTTTTTAAATAAGACATCTTGTAAGCGTATGACAACATTTAAAACACTATGAAATGCTCTGCTAACAGTTTCCCCGGACCTTCTAAAGTGATGCTTGATAACTCGATTTTTCAGGTGATGGGAGATGATATGTAAAAACATTGCTACTTGCTCATCAACAAGCATGAACCTTGACGACTTCAATCCCCCTATCGATTCTAACATCTCACATAGTTTAAAAAAGACAGTTCTATTTGTCCTAACTTGTTCAATACAAGTCTCGTCACTAGCATATACAAGCCTCTTCACATAATCCCGTTTTGCATAAAAATCTAAGGTATAGGACCTAATCCTTGGTCTATAAGTCTGTAGGTTAAGGCTGTCACCCATTCTAAATAAGAACCAAATCGCAATGCTACAGATTTCCAACCATATTGTCAATGCAAGACCAATTCTTTTACGCCACACACTTTGTGCAATTAAAGGCAGACGAGCCATTATTGCAACATATTAAAATTAGAACACACTATCAATGAATTGAAGTTACAATTAGACATTATCAAATAAAAATAAACAATACAAATTTAGAACACACGAAGCAAAAAATTATCTACTAAATGATATCGTTGCAACAAAGCTAGATCCCTGATTGCCCTCCCTTATATTAACTATAGTAATTAAGGTATCAAAACTTGTTTATTTTGTAAAGCAACAAATTTTGTGGTATGATTGAGAAAAATATTTTGTTAAGCAACAAGGTTTGGGTTTGTTTTAGTACTTTATTTAATAATAATGTTAATTGAAAAATCATACATACGACTCCATTTTATGATTTCACATTATTGAACACTTTGAAAACAAATTTATATATAATTTTCATTAGAAATAGTAAAAAGGGTTCAATAAATATGAATTTGGAGACCAAATTTTAATTAGATTTTCTTCACATGGTAGGTTCAAATGTGAAAAGATTTTCTAAGCAACATTATTTTTTTATAAGAATGAGGATTTGCTTTAATAATCTTCTTTCTCTTGTTTTAAAACTTTTATAACATTTTAAATTTAAATTTCTTTATTAAAATATTAAATTTCTTGATTTTTAATAAAATATTAAAGTCCTTATTTTAATTATTGATTAGTCCTTATTTTAATAAAATATTAAAGTCCTTATTTTAATTATTGATTAGTCCTTATTTTAATAAAATATTAAAGTCCTTATTTTAATTATTGATTAGTCCTTATTTTAATAAAATATTAAAGTCCTTATTTTAATTATTGATGTAATTTTTAAAATCAAATGTATAAATAATTGAATCAACAATTATAACTTAAATATGGAAGCTCCACTTTCAAATAAATTTATCAAACAAGACACTAATTGCAACATGTATTGAAAATGAAAAGTTGTTTGAGTAAAGATATCATTGTACTTTGTCAAGATTTTAAGATCGAGCAAAATCTGATTCCATTCGAAAAAGATAAAAAAAAATTAGATTTTCATCAAATCAAGTTATTCAAAAATTTCAAGTTAACTCAAATAAACTGTTTGAGCTTTGATTTCAAGTCAAATTAAAATTTTAGAATTCAAATAATTCGAATAACAAATTGGAATAAATGCTCTTTTGGTCCCTGTCAGTATTGAAAATGTATAAATTGGTCACTCTCTCAGCAAAAATGTAACACCCTTAACCCTTATTAATAACTTTTTAAAACTAGTCATAACCCACAACCAAATAACTAAGATCAAAATAACATATACAATATTGAACTTTTCAAAGAACCAAAAATTATACCTTTTATTTATTTACTAACTTGTGCACATACACATATTAATGTGTGCCACTAACCATTTCTCAAATCCATAATCCAAGTTAATTTATACATATACGGTCATTATAAAACTCTCAAACCATAGTAAATATGTGTTTTCATGATATTCACCAAAACATATACTTATATATATGTGTCATTAGTAATTCATGCTTTAGCGATTTTACCAATTTATCTATTAAGACAGTACATGCTTATGAAATATAAACACCAATCCAAATCACATAGTCCCATACATCTTCTAAACAAGTATGTTCAAATATTCCTCTTTAATAAATACTATATTCCCAAATACCGAATGATCTCATATCAATACCTTAATTAACTTAAGCATAAGTTAACCAAACATATACAACTTGAATAGCAATTTATTGAACTATACATACTAAGTTTGGCAGCATATATATATATATATATATATATATATATATATATATATAAACATACAAGTTATCGATTAACATATGAATTTCGGCCTAAAATGTATTTCTTCATAAATTGCATTTCACCTAAAACCATGCATTATATCACTCAAAAGGAATCAAGTACAAAACCAAATATACATACTTACCAACTAGCATTCTTCCTCTAACAAAAAATAGTTACATTTCCATATAGACACAGATTTGCCAACTTCACATGATACTGAATTTTAGAAAGAGAAACGACCATTCTTTAAACCAATCATCCATCATTTTGATTATATTATAACAAAAGACCACTTATCACACACACCCACACAAAATTCCAAACACATGCTTTCAGTTGTTTCACGCTCTTAGGAGAATACCCTAAACACTTTGTTCGAATCTTGTCATCCGTAGAAAAATCAAAATCAACAATTAACACAAATAATCAGAAGACTGCAAGTTTGAACATTATTTTGAGCATTACTGCCATTGATAAGCAATCCAAGCAGCAATTAACATAATCAATCACGCGACCGGAAAGCAAGAAAAAACAGAATAAGACGAACTCAACAACCATTCAGAAAATTTGCTCAGAGCTAAGATCTTTTAAGCTCTAATGCTTAGTTACCAATAACAAATTAAATTCTTAAATTCCCTTGCACTTAAAATAGGAGAATAAAGATTTAACAAGCAGATAGAACCATCATGACCTACCAGGTTAAAGATAAAATAGAAATTGGAGAACAATCTAAAAAATTGACATTCCCATCAGGCAATTAGATCAAAACAAGAATTAAGCAAAAAAAATAAACAAAACCCATTAAAACTAACAAAATCAAGCATACCCAGATCAATAAACATGAAATCAAACACGAAAAATGGAGATCCAAACGAGTTATAACCCAAAAAGCGATAAAAAAAGTACCTTCAAAGAGAATACTCCCTCTGGTTTTGGAGATCAAAAAGGACTCAAAAATTACAACAGAACAAACAAAAATCCAAGATTAGCGAGAGAGAGAGAACAAAAATCCGACTATTGTTTTCAAAGGATTGTCGGTCCTATGTTGATGAATAAAGACATACATGCATAATTTTCCTACAATATCCATAATAACAATATCAACAAAAAACAGTATGCATTTCTTAAGCCTAACCAACAACACAAAACACATTTCAATCGCACATGCAATACAAACAAAAAAACTATGGAAAACTAACCGATGACGCAAATCGATTAGGAGAAAAGGGGCACAATGAAGAAGAACCTGTAAGGAGAAAAGGGGAAACCGATTAGATAAAAACAATAGAAAAGGTTGACCTCGAATTCTATCGGGTTAGGAAAACTAACCGATGACGCAAATCGACAGAGAGCAAATCGGCCGAAAAAGAAAAGAAAAGAAACGGGGGGAGCAAGCTTGAAGGAACAGAAGAGAAACAAAGGGGATCGGGGGAGGGTAAAACAAGGAGGGTTTGCTGAAGCCGTTCCTAATCTGGGCAAAAGGGGGGAATAGAAATCGGTGGTTTTCACCGATTAGGAAAGTAACCGATTACACCCGTATTACCAATACATTGAACCAAACATGGGGATAGAGAGGGATTAGGTGGGGTCCACCGATTAGGGGTGTATTGGCATAGCCAATACACCAAACCAAACATGACATTAGTGATTTAAGTGTAATTTATCTTAAATATAAACAAATAATTTAATGTGTAAGCTTATAAAATATTTTCTCAAATCAATCCACTTAGCACTGGATAAGATGCGAGGTAAAAAACAGCTTAAAACAAACTTTTCACTTCTATTGAATTTTATATTAATTTCCTAGTTATTTGTATTTTTTTATATTTATAGTAATTTATCATAATAATTATTAAATATTTAAATAAAATTTAACTCGATCATAATTAATTTCTAACTCAAATACTTATTGCAATTTTAAATATTTGTATAAAATCTTAATAATTTCAATAATTTCTTATAATTCTTAAATAATTTTCTACAATTTTTTTTATAATTTTTAGATATTTGCTAACATGACAGTATAAATACCATGTCAACATGAGCTACATGTGATAAGTCACGTGTTGATGCCTACTTGCTTTGTCTGCCACGTCATCACTTATCAATAGAAATTGATAAAATTTTTAAGAAAATGACCAGTTTGCTCTTTGATCTAACGTATAAGGGTTAATTTGCTCGTTTTTTAATAGATGTGGCAAAATGCAATCTGACTTCTAGTACAAGAGCCTTCTTAATACTTTAACCTTTAATCTTTGTATTTCAAATTGACATAATTTAACCCTTTACTTTTATAATGATATTAGCCGGTCCAAATAATTATTATCCTCAACTATTTCGGTTAAAATGCCAGGCGGAATTTAAAAAAAAAAACACACGTTTAAACTTACCATGTTCTTATAGATTTTTATGTTAAGAATGTAATTTTAAGGAAAAAAATATGTACCTATACATAAAAGGAATACCCTTATAAGATTACGGGTAGAATGTAAGATTTCATTATTTGGTTCATTTGACTAGAATGTAAGATTTATGTGTTTGGTTGACGGAATGTAAGATTATATACAAACTCATTTTAGTCAATTGTCCTTGTTATAAAATTTATTTTTTTAACAAGTTTAGTTCATTGAATATTTTTGTCTCATTTTCCATAAAATTATGATAAATTATTACAACTTTCACTTTTATTACAATTTATATATTAATAAGTAAATATATGATATTGAAATAAATTTACAAACCATAGTTATAATAATTTATAAAAGTGATACAACACCAATCATAATTATAATTATAAAATAATTAATATAATAATTAATAAATTATTAAATAAAGTATAATAATTATAATCGTAGTTAATGACATCTACTGATTCACTATTAAGAAAAAATATTTTGTTTTTAATTAGTCTTAAACTTTATTTAAGAGAAAAGCCTAAATTGATTAAATAATAAAAACGAAGGGTAAATTGATCCAAAATTTAAGATTATGCCCGTAATCTAAGATAACCTAATGAAGAGGCTGTAACGAGATTACATCCTATATTATAGCATCTTAACACTATTTCGTAATGTGATGTTACAGATGACTAGAATGTTGACAATCAAAACACTAAAATCTCATTCTGGAATGTTACCCTATACAAATGGTCGTAATATTACATTTGAAGAACCAAACGCCCCTTGAGAGTTTCTTTGCATGACGCGTGTACAACTATTATGTTTTTCTGTTTTATATATAATGGTCAAATTATGTTCATATTTGGAATTTAGTATTTGTATTTTAATTTGACACAATTTAATTTTCTACTTTTACAATGACATTAGTTGGTCCAAATTGTTAACATTTTTAATGATTCTAGTTAAAATGTTGATGTGAATTTTTTTAAAAAGAGCATATTTTAACACACACCAAAAATCTATTTCGCATGATAAGTTGAAATGAGTATTTTAAGAAAAAATTTGACATAAGCATTTTAACTGAAATTAAGAGTGTCAATTATTTAGACTAACTAATGATATTATAAAAGGACAATTATGTTAAATTAAAGTATAATACTAAATCCTAAAATTTAAATATAGTAGTGGGAACAATGCTTAGCACAATCATTTGTTATTTGATATTATAAAAAGTTTGATATTTAAAAAAATAACTGTGTCAATAGCTAGTAATCTAAAAAGTATAGTGATTAAATTTCTGAAAAAAGTATGAGGACCAAATTCCAAATATACTAAGAGTCTTGAGATTTGAAACTTATTTTAATATTTAAAATTTTACTCTATAGTTTGATCCAAAAAATAAATAACCCAACTCAAATAAATATAGGGTGAGCAAAACTTGATTTGATTAAAAACATTTTTCTTCAAATTTCGAGTTAATTGAATTAAGTTATTCGGTTCTTTTGAATCAAAGTAATTCGGTTTTTTTTGAGTTTGAGTCTATTTGTACTTTGCAACTCAAATAAATAATTGATATAAATACCCTTGGGTCCTAGATAGTTTTGAAAACGTGCAAATTGAGATCTTAATATGGAAAAAATATATAATATTGTAAAATTCAAAATATTTATAAAATATTTTTCTAAAAATTATAAAACATATATTCAAAAATTATTTTAATATATTAAATAATAAATGTTAAATTATAATTTTAAATATTCTAAGATGTTAAATTTGAGATCTTAAACAAATAAATTATCAAATCAAGTTTATCATACTAATTATCTTGTTAAAAGAAAATCGAGATACATATGGTACCTATGTTATTTAACTCGAACTTAGACATATTGTCAACAAGATTTCAATATGCCGGTTTAATTTTTTTAATTTATCTCGAACAAATTTATTTGATTCTACTCAACTTGAATTTCATTTTACTCAACTCAATTAAAAAAAGTTTCAAATCGAGTTAGAATAATAAAATAATACTAAATCAACTTAACTAACTTGAATATTTATATATAAAAATAATATTATGTCCGAATTTTCTTAAATTTATTTTAGATTTTAATTTTGTGAGTTTGATTTTAGATATACTATAGTTCTCAATTCTACATTATTTTAATTTAGTTTTAATTATAATCATTTAAAATATCTATATTATATATAATACGCCGATGTTACAAGTTAACCGAATATCAAATCGTTAAAATGATTCGTTTTACAAAATAATAAATATTATTTTAAAGACATTTTTTATATATGATATGAATCAATAAAATCAATTTAAATAGTACATGGTAAGATTTGAACATAAATCACCATAGTTCTAACCAAAATTTTAATATAACTTATTATAAATAATTTTCACCCATAAACAAATATTATTTATTATTATATTTCTAATTGTTGGTGCTATTAAAAAAGTGGTTATGGAGGGGCAGAAGTAGGTGAAAGGCTAAAATTAAAAATTTCAGTGTTAGTTATGTTGCAGTACAGAAGTTTCCATTCAAAGCATAGTACACATTAGTACTTCATATTGGTACACATTTAATTTTCATTTGTTATTAAATATATTCATAATTAAATTAAAAGTAATATTTGATCATTTTCATTTGCCTTTAAATTGTTCAAATATATATATTAGATCAATATTAATGAATTTATGTCTAAGACTTCAACTGGGTCAAAGTTCTATAGCCTAACAATTTGTTTTGTTCACATATTTATTTATGATAATATAAAAAATTATTTCACCTTATCCAAATGGGGTTTTTTACTTTGATATTATAAAATTTAACATTATTTATTAAAATAAGTTAAGAGAAAAAGTTATTTTCTAAAATACGATTTTTAGAAGTATTTCAGATGTCGAGATCCATATAATTTTTAGATAAAATGTGAAAAATTACCGTCCACTTATTTCATAATGATAAAAGACTATACAATGAAGTCGGCACTGAGAAAAGATATAAAAGATTTCACTCAAGAATCTTGTAGGTGACATATAGTAAAGGAGGAATTCGACACTATTGACTTTTAGCTAAGTAATGACATACCCTTTCCTATAAATTTTGAGATTTTATTTCAAAAGAAATGTAAAAGTAAAAATACTAAAATTCCACTGGCTTTAAAATATTTATCATATGTAATCTTATTACAAAATTTTCGATTTTGACAAGGTTCAACAACTCAGTTAATCAGTTAAATGCCATTTTCCATAATACGTAAAATAGTTGTATTGTAAATGTGATTAGTTTTTGTAGCCAAACTTAGGTTAATATTGTGTTTATGAAACGTTGAAAGGAAAATTTTAAGTTGTGCTAATGGGAGTGTTATCTTATTAATGTTTTTAGACTTGTTGAATATGTCTTTACCAAAGATATAAGGAAGTTGTGTTTGTTATATATGGTGGTCGATGTAATAAGTTAGTGTTAATGTTATTCGAATTACTATTATTAAGAATTGTTGAAATTGTTAGAATTGTCGTATTATTATTGGTGTTATTGTATACACTTGTCATTGTAGGAAGTTAGCGGCAAGGATGCTGGATTTTTTGTTGTTGAGTTGTCCAAATTATTAGAATTTTTTTATAATAGTTATACAATTTGGCAGCATCAATATGGTGAATCGATTCTTGACTCAAATGTACTTGAACGGAGAAATATATTCAACTGATGACTGTAACATCCCTAACACCCCCTAAGAAGAGAATAATGTTATTTTGGAATTTGCACATGTTAGAATTTTCAAAATAAATAAAATAGGAATCATGAGTATTAGTAGAGAAGGTAGTTACATACTATAGCGAATTAAATAGAATTTTGAATTGATAGAAATTAATTTAAGGTATTGATTAACTGCAATAGTGTGAAAAGTGTTGGGGCAAAATAGTGCAAATTAAAAATATAAAAGATTGAATTAGATTGAGGAGAAAAAGAGAAAGGACTAGAAGTGCAATTCAACCAAGAGAGTGTTATGAATTGTGGATGAGATTGAAAATAATTGTGGGCTACAAGATGTATAAGGTGATGTTTAGATTTTTTTAGTTAAATATTTTTAATATTTTAAATACTAAATTAAATATATATTTGTTAAAGAAAGATGTAGAAAACACTTCCATCATCATCCATTCACGTCACCTCCATATCTCTTCTTAATCAATTTTCATTTTTTTTTCATTTTAGTCATTTCTACTATTCTCAACCTCTTCAAGCTTAAAAACTTCAAATTCTTCCATAGATTCTTAGTGAAATCAATAGAGCAACCCTATAGCAAGCTTAGTTTCTTGTAAAGTTAACTAGTGTTTACATTGGAGAAGAGAGAAAAGTGAAGTTAGGGATTTGAGTAAAAGTTTAAGGTAAAGATGATGAGATTTCTTTAAGGATTTCATGTTTATTTCATTAAAATTGCATGGAAATTATATGTGATTATTGTTTTGATATTAAATCTTGTATGTATGTGATATGTTAATGAAGAGAAAAATAAGAAAGGTGGTCAATAAGGCCGTGATAAGGGGAAAGAAGTAATAAAGGAGTGAAGAAAGAAGAAAGAGCTCATCCAAGCATTTATTGTAAGTACTTCGAGAATTTCACTTTACCTAACTTAACCTAAGAGTAAGTCATATTAAAATGGTTAGATGATTGAATTGTATGTGAATATGTCAAGAATATATGTATAAAAGTTGATGAATGATTGGTGAAAATATGAATTGAATTTTAATTACAAAATGCGTAGATTTGAATGAAGAGACTAAATTGTAGTAAGAAGAGACTAAATAGTAACACCCTTCGCTCGATCCGGTCGTCAAATCCAAACTATAAGATGTTACATTTGTTGCCGGAGCAACTACATTTAAACCCAACATTATTTCTATTAATACAATAACTTGAATCCAATAGCTTTAGTGTCCAAATGTGACATCCTTTGCTCGTGATGTAACGATTCACTCTGAGTAATAGGTGTTACAATGACAAAGTTGTATTCCAATCAGACATGACATTCAATATGACCTTTAAAAGTGATGCTTCACTTGATAGCATAAAAAGGGGATCCTGAGGAAAACCCAAGCTAGTAGTACTAAGTGAATCTCTAACATGAATTATAAATTCCTAAGGCCCACCAACAAGGGGTGTGAATTCATTATGGTAGATGTAATGACCTAATTCTTAGTGGTGTTAAAAAATACAGTATCGAAACTATTTTTTCATAAACCAAGTCCGTAAATATTAAATAAAAATGTTTATGAAGTTATTATGAAATATATTGAAGTTTCGTTAAGTAAATTAGCCGAAAAACTAGTTAATTAAAGCTCAGAGACTAAATTATAAAATTCCAATTATTATAGAGTTTTAACTGACAAATCCTTGAAGACTTATATGGAAAATAACCAAAGGGCCAAAATGGTTATTTAACCATTGTGAAACATAAGATAGTGGGTGATGATGGTGTTCACCACTAATTGTGATTAATGGGAATTGAAGTAAAATAAATCCAAATTAAGTTAATTAAGTAAAGTAATTAAGGTTAAACATTAGTATAAAAACTAAAGAAAGTGAAGAAAGATGAAAAGTCATCATTTTTCTCATTCATCATCCATGGAGGAAGAAAAACCTCCCCAAATATTTTCAAGGTTAGGCAAGTAAATTAAGCATGAAATTCAAGTCCTTTTCTTGTAATTTTTATAGATTTTTTTTATCATGGGAGCTTGGTTTAGCTAGCCCATGTACCAATTTGATTAATTGTTTAAATTTTAGAAAGTTACCATAAATTGATGAATTAGACTTGAATTTGATAGATATTAAACTTAGATTATTAAAATGACTAGATTGCAAAGTTAATTAATCTTAATTGTTAGTTTTGTAACATTAGGGACCAAATTGAATAAATGTAAACCTTGTAATAAAATTTTGATATAAATAGAAAGTATAAAGTCTCTAATGAAAGAATATAAAATCATATTTTAATCCAAAGCTAGGAATCGAAAGATATGCTTATCCCGAGTTTAGAGACTAAATTGAATAAAATGTAAAATGTGTGTGGCTTTGTATTTGGATGTGAATCCAATGAAATCTGATATTTTTTTATTATTGGATTATCGGTGGTAGCTAAAGATGATTTCCAGGCCATCGAGAGGGAAAAGAAAAGAAACAGTCGTCGGCGAGTGATGCGAGATTTCGATTCGTACTTTTATGATGCGATTTCGAAGGTGAGTATATAGTTGTTGTAAGAATTGATTTTCTTTAATTGATTTTTGAATATCGAGATAGTGGAATGAATTGAATAAAATGAAAAATAGTATGATTTAGTGGGACAAGGTTTTAATATAAGAATGGATTGGAACATGCTATATGATATGAAATGTTGTGTGTTGATAATGAATTGAAATGTGATTCTGAAATTGAATGTGAAATTATATATATGTATGAATTGGATTGAAATTAAATTAAATGACAAATGATTGTTATATGATAGAATAGTGTACAAGATACGGAAATTCAAATGTGACCAAACATAAGGTATGATAGGTAAATGTAAATTATTACAGGTTATGGATATGCGAACAAGAGTAATTACAAGTATGACAATGCAAATATGAATATTGATGCCCATATGAACTTAGTAAAATGTTAGGATATGATTGACATGCCAATAGGGTCATATGGGCGCTTGTACGAGATATGTGATTGTACGATGATTATTACAGGTTATATCGAGATTTAACATCTGTTGTGGATCATCGAGTATTATATGTCTCTACATAGACTTTGGTGTGGTGGAGGGATGTATTTAAACATATTTATGCATTTAATACCCATAGGCATTACACTTTGGTGCCTTGGTGTGGTGTAGTTTAAGCTCTTATGAGCTATTTGGTGTGGTGTAGCTCACCTGTGTATCCGAGTCCATTTTACTAGGGTTCCATTGAACGAAACATTGAAATCAAAACTTGAAATTGAAAAATGAAATAAACTGAATTTTGGTAACTATTATAATGTATGATATGAATTGAAATAATATGAACTTGTTGTTGGAAAATTGGGTTTGAAAAACACGATGGAAAATAGGTTTAAGGAAAAACCAAAGTTTTTTTTCCAAAAACAAGAACATGGTTGTGTTATCTAAAGTAATAAACACTTAACCAAAATTGTATCTTTTTGATTCGTCTAGGATGAATGTCTCGACCGAGTAGTCTTCTTTGCTATCCTCAAGGTCATGTCTATCGAGTGTGGGCTCGCTTCGAATTAAAATTTTTTTCACAAAATTACCAGTGAGAAATTTTGTAATTTCTCTAAACTTTTGAGGTCAAGTTGTTTGTAACAAGAATATCTCTAGAAATTTTCTAAAATATATTTTTCACATAATTTTCTCTCTACAACTTTTCTTGAATTCAAGTGTATAAGAATAATGCTCGAGACTCTCTTTATATTGGGAGAGTTCAATTAGAATTAATCACATTAATATTAAATTAATAAAATACTATCTAGATAAATATTAAATTAAATATATCATATTAATATCTAGATAAATATTAAATTTATTAAAATAATATTATTTTTGGAAAAGTTAATTTAAAATCAAGTTACCTAGTAGAATCCCACTAGGAGTCTAGTTTTTCCACTGCTTTACCACTTAAGAACCACTGCCACTGGCCATCCGTCGGTCGTCAAATCACTGCTGTTGCAGCTGTCGTGCCTGAAGGTGCCATAGTTGCCGTTTTGCCCAAATGGGCCTGGTCAGTTCGGTCTAAGCCAGTGACGACCCGATCTGTCCGGTCCAGCCATCGGTTGGACCGTTGGCCTAGTTTCATACATAGGGTCTGATTCAACCAGTTTTTGGGTTTTGGTCTCGGTTTTGGTTCTCTGGTTCAATTTTCAATCTCTGATTCAATTTTCAAGTTTAATTACCCATTTGACTAATTGTTTGACTTGAAAATTAATTTCCTAAAATATCATATTTATTTTTAATTAATTTGATTAAATTTCCCAAAAATCACTGAGATTTTCCAAATTATTTTTTCAAAATTTTTTTAATCAAATTCTCTAATTGAAAAATTCACAAGACCACATAATTTAATTTCGCACCGAATAAATCGACTTAATTAAATTATTTCCAAATTCGTAGAATTTTATTCTGATACAAATGCAGTTTGATCGAACTTTTGTTGAGTTAGTGGAGGGACCAATCAGACATATACAATTATGCTTGAGTAATTGCAATTATGTCCAGAAGCATCGTTCCGATAATTCGTAATTTACTTAATCATGGAGTCAATCCACAAGAAGTACCATGATTGAAAACTCCTTATTGTATACTCTTTACGAAAGCAATTCATCCAACTGTTTTGTCTAATGACCTCACCATGTGTGTGTTACCCTTATATTATATCCTTGATTCCTTTGAGTTAAATTTGTTTACTCAATACAATCCTATTTTATCTCATTGTCACTATTGTGTCTTTTTAATGATTAATATGACCACTGCCAGCTAATGACTGTGATAAATTGCTCGTTCTAGAACAAGCAACTTGTAACCACGTTTCATATTTATCAATCCACACAATGTCAATGAGAGAATATCGTTAACTCTTTAATTGAGATATGAATTCCATAGTTGCTAGTAAAGCCATGCCATACACAAGTTATGTACCCAACATATCAGCTATTGGTTTGTTCATCTTTAGAGCATAAGCCTCCACTTATATCAAAGCATATGACTTACATACGCATGGTCAGTGACTAACTTAGGATTTAGTTAAGTCACACCATGAACGTCACAAGTGCATCAATTCACAAACAAATTTAAATTAGGATTTAGTTAAGTCACACCATGAATGTCACAAGTGCATCAATTCACAAACAAATTTAGAATTTATTAAACTTGGGTCCAGTCCAATGTATTATTCTTACAATGAGTACATCTATATCTCTATCCATGGAGTCAATTATTCTGATAGTCAGACTAGCCATCTCCCTAATTCGAGTTGTAGACGACATTATAATCCTCCTAAGTATTTGAACAAATGCTCACTTTGATTCTTTTACGAGATTATAAACTCGTTTAGATTATCTACTAAAGCACGTTGTCTTTCTCGAAATGTAAATATTCTTACAATGCTACTTATCATCAGTATGAACTTAGACAATCAATAAACTGATATTTTTTGGTCACAATTTCGCTTTGTATGCAAAACATGAAAGACAAAACACAAAAGATATAATAGTGAAATGTGAAATTAATTTTATCTATTTATTCATCATTCAAATACATAGAAATAGTTACATGTTTACTGCAATATGGACACATTTCCCAACACTTGTGAATTCATACTGGTATATGATATGATTTAATGATATGAAACTATATCTGTATATATGTAATTTGCGATAAAATAGTATATAAAATATTATACTAATCGATTAAAATTGAGCCTTGGGGGGCAATTTGAGTATGAAAGAGCTATTAAGTTCGAAAGTGATTGAGTTGGTATACTGAGATTGAGTATTCAGTTTAGTGAATAACTATGCATATGTTTATACTTATAGATGATGGTATGAATTGACTAAGTAGCATATGAAATGAATGGAAAATGGTATGGTAAGTACTAAAGAGTATGGTATGACACAATCATATGAACTTGTCAATAAGAATATGTTTCAATTTGGTGTGATATAAATGAAAGAAATGGTATCCTAATGTTGAATGTTATAACATTGTAAGTTATATGCAAAATTTTAGTGCATTGGTATGCAAATTGCTATATATATTCAGGTCATATATGAATGGAAACTATTGGCATAAATGATATATGTGAATGAGTTAAACATAGATTTGAGTTTGACTGTATGTATTTGCTATTATAACTTTAACTTGAACCATAAAAGTACCACTTAGCTTTATCGCTCAGCGTACGATTTGTTATTTCGAGCACAGATTTAAGTCAATCTCAAATTTACAAGAAGTGATCCAACATCCCAAGCACGACACTTGACTCAACAATTTTTGTATAGTTTCTGTTGTTTTAATAAATTGTATGTACCTAGGGTTTTAGCTAGTTTTGTATCGAAATTAGTCATTTTGGAAGTTTGGTTATTTAACACTATCTTAAATCGAGTTTATGGTATCTTTAGGCATATATGGAATTGGTATGATATTTGAATTGGCTGAATTGAAGTTGTTACACAATTGTTCAGGTGTTTCAACTTGGTATCGTATGGTCCTTTTGGGAAATAAGCAGTCATGTCGTCACAACGTACTCTGAACGTCGCGATGAGATCAAGCAGTGAGTTATGTCATGATGAAGTATTCTCAAAGTTGCGATAAGATCGAGTTAGTGAGTTGTGTCATGATAAGGAACCCCTGTAGTAGTGACATCAACACGATATTTTGTAAATTTACAATTGTGTCCTTATTCAACCTTGAGTCATCTTAAGAGATTTTGTAAGCTCATATAAGACCCAAAAATATTTTTATAATATGTTGTAATTGTAACGCCCCAAAATTTCTAATTTCGTTATTGTGAAAATATAACACAAATATCTGTCAGCTTTAGTGGTTATGAGTTCTGGGAGTGTTTGGGAGGTCCCAAGTTCAAGCCTTCGCTTGGAAAAATTTTGGTATTTTGAATGAATCCGGCCTTACTCTTGTTCAGTAGGCTTTTATTTGATTGTTGGTAAAAAATTATCAGAATGAGCCAATTGGTTTGGTGGTTAAGTGGAGTGGTAGTGTGTAAGAGGTACTGTGCGCAGGGGAATTAATTTTTGTTTGAGGCGTGTGGCGTGGTGGAGTTCAAATTAAACTGGACTGCTGAGTAGTTGTGTTTTAGTGGGTTAATAGGGAGTGTTTTTAGGAGATAATTGGGGAGAAGTTATCAAAATAAGATTTCTCCTTATCAGTTTTCTATTTTCTTTTTTTTCTTTTCCCAACAAATTTTCTGACATTAGACTTTTGTTTCTCTGCCTTGTTTTCTCCCTTCTTGTTCACTTTTGGTTTTTGTTCCTCTTTGGTCGAATCTTTTTTCTTCTCTTTCCCCTTTCTTTTCGTTTCTGTATTTTTTTTGTGAGTCGTCTCTTTGGGTGAAACTTTCGACTTCATCTGTTTCGGTAAGTGGAATTTCCCCCCTTAGTTATCGTATTTCGATTAGGAAGTTAACAAATGGTTCGTTTTACTCTTGTTTAGGCACTGTTCAAAGGTTTTAAACGGATATTCTAGTGTGTGGAGACGACTGATTATCAGATTCATCGCGGTAAGTTTTCGAATCATTGTTGGTTTAGTTTCTCGAGTTTTATGTTGGGGATGTTTGGTTGATTGACGAATCAAGTGATTAATTAAGGGATATATTGGTCAAATATAGGTTTCTGAAGGCTCGAGTTACTGTGCAGAGCGAATCGATACCAGGTGTGTACCCGAAATGCAGAAAATAGGATTCGGGGAAAAGCCGAAATTGCTTGCTGTCGAGAAATAAGAGAATTAAGAGAAAATTATACGAAAAATTGTAGAGAAAGGAAATAAGGGTGTTATAAACTTGGAAATCAACATTCTACACGAAAATAGTTTTGGACAGCAGCAATAGTCTAATTTTGAAAGATCATCAAAAATAGTGGAAATTGAGTTAGAGGTTGAATAAAATATGAAATTAAAGTTTACTGAGTCTAGTATTTCATGGAAGAAACAATGTAAGCAATGAAATTGTAAGTTAGGAGATATAATGAATTTTGTGAGACAAGGTCAGAATGGTTTCGGGTTCCCCTATTCTGACTTTGGAAAATCATCAAAATTTGTAAAAAAATAATTAGGGGCTTAAATATATATGTTTAAGTCCTTAATGAGTCTACTTTCAAGAGAAACAAATAGAAACATCATCCAAGTTTCGTACTAAGAGACAAATAATTTTTAATAAGGAAAGGTTGAAGCTGTCAAACAGCAGAATAGGGATAACTTTGAAGATTTTACTGTACTTATTTGGTAAGCTATAAATTTTGAAAATTTTATGGTAGAAATGTATTTGAGTCTAGTTTTGAAAACATCAAGCGGATCTTAATTTGGTATTCTGTAGCTCAAGTTATAAATAATTTAGTGATAATGACTCAAGTAGACAACTCTGAATGATCATATCAGTAAATAGTGGAAACATATATGAATATTTAGCTAGCATGGGTTACATTAAAAATTGATCACATGGCCAAGACCAATTTGGGTCGAGTGGCCACGTGGACACACATGGACGTATGAGCCCATTTTTACCGAAATGTTTCTAAGGTTGCACGGGTTGCCTAAGTCGACTGTGAACCTACTGTAAGGTCGGTAAGCGCTACTTAGACCCCTAAATGTGTGAAATTGACTGAATGATATTTGTTCTGAGCATGTTAATATCTGAACTGAATATATGTACTGAAATTGCATAATAGCATATCATCCATGGTATGTTGCATTGCATTGGGTTGGGGGTTGTTATTTGGAGGAAGTGTACTGAAAGGCTTTAAACCTAATTTACTGGCAGCTTAGCTGCAAACTACTCTTTTGTGCCGCATTCGGTACTACTTGGAGTGTAGGGATGGGTGAGTTGATTATATCCCCACATGAAGTGTAGGGTTGGACGGAGATGGTGTGTAGAGGCTGGTTGGGTAGGATTTTGCTATTGCTTAACTGTTACTACTACTGATACTGTGATGGGCTAAGACCCTACTGCATTTTTTAACAGTCACTGATACTGAAAAGGGATTAGGCCCAAGACGGTTCAACTGTGCACTGTGAATACGGATTGTTTGTTTGTTTCCACGGGATTACACACTGAGTTTACGTAAACTCACCCTTTTTGTTTAATGTGCATAGGTAATCCCCAGACTTAGACGGATCGGTGCGACGAAGGACTCAGCGGTGACCACAATAATTTTTGGACTTCATGGTTTTCAATTACGATTTATGATTTGATTATCATTGATGATTTGGGTTGTAATTTAAGGACCCTCTAGGACTTTGGTTTTAAATTTTGGGTATTTATTTATTTATTTTACTTTATGGATTTATACTTGCTGGTCGTAGGAAATTCGGTTTTTAAAAAGTTAAAATATTTTCTAAATGCATGATCACTTAGACTATTTTATTAAAGCTTCCGCAACGAGGGATGTTTCAAAACAAATGTTTTAAATGAATAAAGACGACTTCCTAAGTTCTAACAAAGGTTTACTAAAGATAACAACATGAAATGTTTTCATCGTAACAACGAGGTTTCAAAAACACTATCGTGTGACATTGCCAGATACGACCATAACGTCTAGGCTGAGTTTGGGGTGTTACAGTAAGCATGTTTTGAACTTTATAATATGTCTTAAATGTTAAAATGTAATGTATTTGATTGTAATTGCTCTGACAACGAATGTGGCATCCTGTAGCTTAGACCCGACGATCGGGTCAAGTATGGGATGTTATAATAAATCTCAACAATAATGAAGGTGTTAAAATGATGGTGCTTGGGGATTGGAAAAACAAAGATGTTGTTATTGAAGGTCAAAAGTATGTCTAATATTAGATACACGATTTTGAATTATTCAAGCACATAAACTATCCTAAAGCATAACATTCCATCATTGTCAGAAAGTTTGAGTGTAACACCCCTTACCCGTATTCAACTCCGGAATAGGGTATGAGGCATTACTAGAACACTTACACATGTAAACGTATTAAACCGAGTTACAAAATTTCATTCAAATTTAAACTCTTCAAATTTTTAACATGCTTTTATAATTCTTTATAAAATATCCTCAAAATATTATATTCATAACAAATAGGGCCTACGAGACCCGATACTTACTCATGTAATTCAAAGCTCCATTTCCATTTTATTCAATTCACAATATTTCGTGTTCACAATTCAAATTAATTTCTCAATCCAATATATATATTTCAATACCACACTCTCATACTATGAAACTTTATTTTCCCATATGAGCTTAAACCATGATCATCACATATCAAAGACAAATGTTCTTGACATTTCCATCACATAAACCGAATTAATCAATGCAACTCAATGATATAATCATCCATATATCATTATTATCATATATATAAATCATGACTAAATTTCTTATATATTTGATCAATTGCTTTTCAACATCGCAATAGTACCTTGGTACCAATACGTATTACCATTCAATTTAATATTTACCGATTATAATCGGGCATATGACCATTATACACAATTCTTTCATACATTTTATTGTCCTCCTCCTCCTCTCCATTCCACATCCTTTATGTATAAAACATGCTTAAATAGCATTATACATAATTTCACTATTCACTTATATTTAAATTCAAAGCTGTCTATTTGAGTCAGAGTCACTAAATCATTTTTATCTGAAGCTACAGAGCTCCAAATTAATATCCGTTAATTTTCCCTGAAACTATACTCTCATGTATTCTTACCATAAAATTTTCAGAATTTTTGACTTGGCCAATTAGTACAGTTTATTCTTTAAATTCACCCCTGTTTCACTGCTCAACATCACTGACCTCTCTTCACTAAAAATGAATTATCTTATTGTACAGAATTCAGATGATATTTACATTTCTTTTCTTTGAAAATAGACTCATTAAGGATTCTAAGCATATAAATTATAACTCATAATTATTTTTGTACAATTTTTTACTATTTTCCAAAGTCAGAACAGGGGATTTCGAAATCAATCCGACCCTGCCTCACTAAAATTCAAATATCTAAAAATGTGTAACTCTTTTGCTTCCCTTGTTTCTTTCATGTAAAAATAGACTCCTTAAGATTTCATTTCATATCTTATTAACTCTCTAATTCAATTTCCACCATTTTTGGTGATTTTTCAAAGTCACACTATTGTTACTGTCTAAAACTGTTTTGTTGCACATTTTACTTTTTCATAATTTCATTACTTCTTTTCATCCTACTTAAGGGTCGATTAAATATCGAACCCAATATTTATCACGTAACCTTATTCGATTCACATATATTTTCACTTATCTAATTTCCCCGATGAACACTTCGGAATATTAACCGTTACACGGTGGAATCAGCACTTAGCAACCACCTTATAATCAATGATACGGGGAATCAGCACATAGCAACCCCTTTCACAGTCAAGGATACAGTGGAATCAGCACTTAGCAACCACCTTTATATTCAATGATGCGGATTCACATAGAGCATGCACATAGTACTACACATGTGACCATCACTATCCGATACACGTAGTAGCCTGCACATAGTACTACACACGTGATCGAAGCTATCCGGTACGCATAGTAGCCTGCACATAGTACTACACATACGACCTATCATTCTGGTACACGTAGTAGCCTACACATAGTACTACACACATGACCATCACTTTCACTTTCACATAGTGGCCTACACACAGTCCATGCCACATATGTGATCATTTCTGTCACTTCATTCGTATCCCTTTTATTAGAATGTTCAATCGGAAATTTCTCACTTTTCTCATTTTTTCACTAATCAAAGTCAATTCCTTGTCTTTCTTGACTTATAATAACACATTTAACTTATTTAACACTCACATTATTCAATCCAGTCCAAAAATCACATTTTGACAAAATTACATTTTTGCCCCTAAAGTTTCACAAAATTACAATTTTGCCCCTAGGCTCGGAAATTAAACTTTATCCCTTATTCTTATGTATTTATGACATGATGAACATTTTTCCCTTCTATGGCAACACCAAATTCCCACTCTAACACTTACTTATGAACATTTAGTATTTTTATTGATTGTGTCGTTTTACTCGTTTTCACTCAAAATCGCTTAGCAAAAGTTGCTTAACATAATTTCTAGCTTCATATTCTACCATAAAACATCAAAATAAACACATTTCACATATGGGTATTTTTCCAAATATAAACCCTAGATTAAATTATTGCTAGAATAAGCAAAATCAAGTTACCGGGACTCTAAAAACGTAAAGAACATTAAAAACGAGGCTTAGAATCACTTACTATGGAGCTTGGAAGCTTGAAAACCCTAACAATGGCTCCCCCTTGCTCATTTCGTCCCAATGAAGAAGATGAGCCCAATTTGCCATCTTTTTCCCTTTTAATTCATTTTAATTACTAGATTACCAAATTGCCCCTAACTTAAAAATTTCCTATTTCACTTATCTCATGCCCATTTTTATCTACCAACTTAACCAATGGTCTAATTACCATATAAGGACCTCCAATTTAAAGTTTCATAACAATTGAACACCTCTAACATGTAGAACTCAACTTTTGCACTTTTACAATTTAGTCCTTTTGACTAAATTGAGTGCCCAAACATCGAAATTTTCGAACGAAATTTTCACAAAATCATTCCGTGAAATCGTACACCATAAAAATATAAGAAAAATAAATTTTTCCTTGTCGGATTTGTGGTCCCAAAACCACTATTCCGACTAGGCCCAAAATCGGGCTGTTACATTGAGTCCATTCCAAGATTACATTGTCGTAGGCTTTATCCAAAGTATTGCACTTAGCTGTCCATGATGCTAAATATTCATATAACACCCAAAACTCGACCGAGAAGGTTCGACTCGAATCTGGCAAGCTACATTAGGAACCGAAGTGACCCTTTGTTAACTCCTAACCTATTCTCCAAAACACTACTTAATAACAACAAATAATGTGTTAAGTTAAAACACAACAGCGAAAATAATTCACACAGGTAAACATGCGAGCTTGCAAGATAAACAAAGGAAAGATTCGCATGTCAAACAATAGATAACTTAAGGGTTCGCATAAATCGTGCACTTAGAGTACATACAATCAAACATGATAATATAAATACTTAAAAGTTATTTTAACGTTTGCACTGTTATAGTATGCCCAAAGACCAATCATGAGATGATTGTAATTTCATACTTATTTTACATTGTTTATTAATATAAGGCATTGCCATTATTATTTTAATTTCTTTTTCTGTATTTAAATAAGCTGAATTGTAATAAAGTCCTAAGAAAAATATTATTATTCTTAAAAGGTCATTAGTCAGGTATTATTGTGGGCTTGGACAACAATAATGCATTAAGACTAATGTGTAGTTGATTCATGACAAAGTGTTGTCATTGACATAAGGATATCAAAACCAATACATGAGTATGTGCCAGAGAACAACATATTGGACTAACCCGCCATGAGTATGTTTCTTGGATTATTATGTAATAGTCACCATATTACTCATAGTGATAACTATGTATTCGATTCTCAAACTAGAGATCATCATTATCCCAATATTGTGAGTCGTATATTTTGATATAGTCAAACGTCTTCCGTAACAGGTTTACTAAAAAGAATGATGTTGAATATGCCATAATCTATGTAGTGGGATATGGTTGATTAATATATGATTTGTCCTTCCTACATAATGGGAGCAATATCTTAAGTCACTTGATTGAGTAAGACTAGAAATGCATGACCATGCTCGAATAAGTTGATATGAGATATCATACTTATTTGTTTATTGTAATCTACTCGAGATATCAAGAAACATGAGATTGGATTATGCAAGTGTAACTATTCCATGATTTGTGTCCGATCTAGATATAAAGGACAAAATGATGTAATACATGAAACGTTTATCAAGAAATGTTATGTCAAATTACAACTTTTTGTAACTTAGGTAGCAATGATGCATTGCTAGATGCCACTCTTTGCTTGTATTATTAGAAATGTTCTAGTATTACTACTAACGTTACAAGAACCTATAGGGTCACACCCTATGGTTAAAAAGAACAAAATCGAAACACGGTTGGTATTGTCTTTACCTATCACATGAATTAAATTAATTATTGAATTAATTTAATACGACAATTAAATATTAAACGAATTAAATGTACAAGCTTGTTGTACACAAATAGATAACGTAGTTAAAATTAATATATGAATTTGATTCATATAATTTTTTTACAGAATATAGTTTACTAAAATTATTATAATAAATTATTATAATTATGACCATGGTCAAACACTAAAACATGGTAGTTATAATTCTTTTTGGAAAGAATATAACATTTTTAATACTTTCCATATACCAAAATCCTAAATTAAGGTTAAGAGTGTTTTTAAAGAAAATAAGTGAAAAAGGTTTAACAACTGTTTTGAGAGATTTTTCTCTGGAAAAGTTACATGAGAGCTTTTTCCGTTTGTTTTAATAGAGGGTGGACTACGTAGAGGCTGAGATGTTTTCGTTGTGGCTTGGAATCAACATCAAATCAGCTAGATCCTTTTATCTTTTTAAGGTATATCTTGAACCTTGTTTCAACCCATTTCGTTCCTCGTACATGGATCCATGATTGAGGATCGTCAAAATAATTTTTCACTACGCCACGGGGTGTACCAATGGTCCCAACACGCACACATCAAATAACCTAAGTTCGCATAACATATACAGTATGAGTTTTCACAAAATATGGGCTCGCAATCAATAAGAGTTTGCACTTTAAACACGTACAATAAGGTTCGCTTAACAGACTAGCATATGAGTTCGTAGTACAATCTAAAACATAAATTTGCATAAAACCTAAGCTCTCGTAATTATAACAGATTACATACAAACAGGCTTCGCAACTAACGATCGTTCATGCATGGGTTTCTTAAACAGAGAATTCATACAAGGGTTCACATACTTGTATTGAGTTCACTAAATTGTAAGATATTCCTACAGAAGGTTTCACATGCATATAGGCATCGCTAATATACAGGGGTCGCAGAGAAATGAGACTTCGTAAATAAACTAGTACACATTTGACTTTGGTAAAATTAAAAGAAAACAACATGGTACACATGCATAGAGAGAATAAACATCAAACTTCATTTATGCTAAAAAGAAATTAATAACAAATGTTTAACTGGATGGTTCACAAAATAAATTAGACTTGTAAGAAATTATTTCCAATAACAGAGTCAAATTATAATAAGACTAAACCCACATAAACAAAATGCCATCGCCTAATTTCTAGGTTCACCAATATCTATTCAGGGAAGAGCCTCGCCAAGTCATCTACCTCGCCACTGCCATCCGCGACCTATTTACCTGCGAAGTAAGAGAGGAGTTGGAGAGTTTATTACGAACTCAGTGAATAATCAAGAATCAACGAAGTATGCTTTTATAAACAAAGTTTTTAAATAGAAAGGAGACATATTAGTTTGAAAATCATTTCACATGCTGAGTTTGCGGGTGAGGTGAGAGATCTAGTTTGTAGTTTTCATTAGAAACGATAAGTTTGTAAAAACAGTTTCGCATGTACACACTGAAAATCACACTTAGAAACTTAGCCTGTGCTTGTTTGAAAACAAATATTATATAGCATAAAACATGCTCGCATAATTGTCTTATTAGATTAGCTGAGGAACATAAGATATGTTCTCGCACTTGTCTTAACACACTTATCTTATCTGTCTGTTGGATATGCGGATCTCCTTACAACACATCAGAATGACTCATAGAGTCTTTATAACATGTCCCATTATTGTAGCGTGGAGCTTTGCACTCTCTTGTACACCAATATATCCCAATGAATGAAGCTAAGCTCGACATTCCCTTACACTACACCAAAACAGACTTTTAGCGGCACTTTTAGCGGCGTTTGGATAAAAAATGCCGGTAAAAATCGAGCATTAGCGGTGCTTTAAGAAAATCGCCCTAAAGATCGAGCATTAGCGGCGTTTTTCAAAAAATGCCGCTAAAAATGAGCATTAGCGGCTTTTTTTTTAAAAACGCCGCAAAAAACCAAAGCCCAATGGCGTCGTTTTCTTACCTTTGGGGGCTTTAGCGGTGTTTTCGTAAAAGCGCCGCTAATGCTGGGGTTTTTAGCGACGTCTTTGGAAAATCGCCGCTAATTCTGGTGTCTTTAGCGGCGTTTTTGATAAAGCGCCGCTAATGTTGGGGTCTTTAGCGGCGTTTTTGAAAAAGCGCCGCTAAAAATATTTTATTTATTTATATTAATTAAAATACAAATGAAATAATTTTGGTTCAAAATGACAATAGTGGCGTTTTTTTAGAAAACGCCGCAAAAATCATTTAACTTTATAAAATCCCGCCATTTTACCCCAATTTTTCCCCCTGAAATCCCTAATCTTCAGACTTTTCTTCACTCCCGTTTTCTTCAGACTTTTCATATCCAGCTTCCTTCTCATTATCTCTCTCTCTCTCGGTTTCATTTCAATATTTCCCCTCATTCTTTTTCGTGAGGGGGAGAAAACCAAAGATTTTGTCTGCCGTTTCTTTTTTTTTTGGTGATATTGAAATCCCCTGTTTTCGATATTTGTTTGAAATCTATTGTTGTCGGCCTGTCTGTTTCTTTTTGGTTTTTTATTTGTCTACTTTCGTGAGGGATAATCCCTAAGCTTTCTATTGCAAAACTCACAGTTTCACTCTTTGTTTGAAATCTATTGTTGTGGGTCTGTCTGTTTCTTTTTGGTTGCTTTGTCGAAGACTGATTTCAGGTATGAATCTTTACTTGCGTTTGCGTTTTCATTTCTGTCTTTCTCTTTGTCTTTTGCCTTTTCATTTCTATTTTTAGTTTTAGACCTATGTTTTTTTTTACTTCTAATTCAGTTGGTTTACTTTATGATTATTAGTTTTCAGGTTTAGGCATCTGAGCTTTTGGAGCCGTTCTACCTTAACTCTTTGGATTGTAAGTACAATCAGATGAACATTTGAACTTTTTTTCATATAATTGGAGGCCCGACTTCTACGAAAAACTTGAGTATTTCAAGAAAATGAAAATCCGAGTCCCTTCTGTAAAGAAGTCCAGCAACCATTGAATTTATAGCATAGGATTCTTTTTCTTTAGGTGACATTTTATGTTTATGAATTCTGATTCGATTCTTTATTTATAGGTCTGTTTCTTTAGACAATTCTTTGGGTCAGTCACAAAGGTTGATTACCTGACATTGAGGCATGGATTTATCATGGTAAGCTAAGCCATGGATTTCTATGGAGTTTTATGCTATTTTATTTTTCCTATTTTCTTGTTTCTAATTGAAACTTCAATCTGCAATACTTTCAGGCACATTTGGCACCTGAAAACGAAACAAAATTCGATTTCCAGAAATACATCAAGAGATCATTAGAGGATGATTTTAAAGTTGTTGTAGGGATCAGGTTGGTAGTCTCAAGCTAACCAAGAGTTCTTCAGTTTTATTAGTTAAAACTTTACGATGCTAAGTTAATGATTGTGTTTGCAGTCCAATCATCTGGTTCATTGCTGTCTTGTTCTTGCTTGCCTATACACATGGTAAGTATCTCATCATATTCATAAAGAATTGAGTTCAATAGTGTCATCATATGAACATAGTGATGGATATTTTTGAGCTTACTAATGATTAATGATCAATTTGCTCTTCATCAACAGGATGGTATTCATATTTATGGCTACCTTTTATCCCCTTAATTGTAAGTACAATAGCATGTTTGATTCATTTGTACATGTATTTCTGGTTTGGGATTATGAGCAAATTGTTTGATATGCAAATTTGTACATGTAGTTCTTTCCTTTCTGTGGCGTGTTTCATATGCAATTGTTTGATCACCTTATCTAATAAGTCATTTTTTCATCAAATTTCAGTATGAATTTACGATAAGATCTTGCTACCATGAACATATTGAACAGTTTGAATAAATGCTTATTTTTGCAAAAAAAAACAAAAAAAAACTGTGGATATAATTTATCCATGTATTTTCTACTTTAGCATGGCCTTGCTGTCATTACTTTCATAACAACTAATTTACTTGTATTCCATTCATTAGTTTATTTTTCATAGAATGTTTTAGTACTTTCTTCCCTAGTTCTAGGTTACTACAGATTGTTCTTTGAAGCTCATTGCTAAAGCATAATTGTTGGATCTTTTTCAGCTGTGGATTTCTTCAATCAGGTGAATCTGCTCTATGGTACCCTCACTAAGTTTTGTACTCCTGAGAATTGCCCTACAATGACTGTAGGACCTAAGTAAGAGATATAAACTAGATTCCTTTTGCCCTTTTCAATAAATTAGGCGTACAATTCCTAAATATTATTGTTTTCCCTCGTGACCTCTGTCGTGTTTGGATCCATTGATGGTATTGAAACCTTTTCTCTCAAACAATGCATGTGTTCAGTCTCTAAGGATCTAGATAAATCGAAACTCCCTCAACTTGAATTTAGGCTCTTTATCTCTTTGAGCTAGATGATACTGTATTAATTTATTTTTGTTAAAGTTATATATATCTGCCTTTTTTTTTTGAATTTTGATGTCAAAATATATCATATAATCTTGGCTGATTAGTGGGATAAGAGTTTGACTTTATATCATGTTTTCTTTGATTTGATAGTCCTAGGTTATGATGAGATGATGTTTATTATTTTTATTATTATTATGATTTGCCTTTGTCTTTTGTAATAATTTGATTTTTGCCATATTTTAAATGTCAGTAGAAAGACATCAAATATGTTAAAGCTAAAGCTATTATATTATTGATATTTAAATATCTTTTGCTTTAATTATGAAATTTTCAAACTTAGTAAATATGAGATTCGTATTGATAGCTTAGAATATTTGTCTTGTAAAGAAGAGTTTATGTATTTGTATTCATATTTAAATATTTTTCTTGTAAAGCAGTGCTTCGTGTGACAACAAACATCGCTCGGGAAGGTCTCGTTATTGGTTCCTAATGGTGAGTTTTATATTGACCATATATCAGTTTGTAGCTTTCTGTGCTTAAGAAATAAATTCAGTTAGTTACAGATTATATGTTGTTCTTTGAATCTGATCAATGAAGTTAATATAAACCATGCTAAGCAGTGGAATAAATTCAGCTAGCCTTGTGCAGACCCTTTAACCTTCTTTTTCTTTTTTACTTTGTTGTTTAATACAGTTTATAGGACTAATGGTTTTGGGTTTGACGCAGTTTTTGCACTTGCAAAGCTTATGAATGTCAGTGAAGATGAGTGTCAACTTTCTGCTATAGCTTGGTATGGCCTTTTTTACTTATAGAGATGCAAGAATTTTAGTTGTAATTCAATTGATGATTTATTGATTTTTTAAAAATATTTTGTAGGCAAGGTTCAGGTAGTGCTTGTCGGAGTTTGTTTGGTGGATTCGTTAAGTGGATTATGGGAAAAGTAAGTTCTTTCTGTATGTGTTGAGCGGTTCATTTCTGCATGTATTTAACAGTTCATCTTTCATCAGGAAGGGTAGTACCTTTGAGTAACCAATTCTTATATTTTCTTCTTTTTTAATACCTCTAGGAGGATGATGGAAGTGATAGTCTTGCAGTTCAACTAGTAGATGAAAAACACTAGGAAGATCTCTTCATCATTATTGCTGTGGTGAGTATTTTCTCCAATCCTCATGTTTTACATTTTTCCAACTATAGGTTTATAGTTGCTACTCTGCAGGAGATAATTTTTCCCCACAAGAACATGAAATATACTTACGATTAGATTTTGCAAGATTCTGTCTCAATTAATCTGCATCCTTTCTCGTGGTTTGGTATTATTGATTGCTAAGAGATTGACTTGCAGGAGAGGTGCAGAGGGATAGAGCTGCAGAGCTTTTGGGTTTGGGTGCATGCAATTTTCGCCACGACACTCAATCAAACTTGGAAATGAGTTTGGTGTTCACAAACTATGACCCTGGGGAGAGATTAGGAGGATGGGAGCAAGAACAATAGGTGCCTTTTTCTTGCCATCGTTTGCTAGGAATATTTTCTCATGGATGAGCTTCATGCAACCTAATTTTATCCATTATCAAGGCATTTCCAACACTTACCCTTGGAAAAATTAACCAGCCTTTCTGCTAATTTTCCCAGAGAAAACATGAAAACATGTAGATGAGAAAACTTCCAAGCAAGTTCATCCTCATATTATGCATTTTGGTCTACTTTTTTAAACTAGTGCAATTTTCCTCACTTGTGTAGATTTCGTAATACATAAAACTATTTAAGGTTGTTTAAAGTTGTACTGACTCATGCCTACTCATTGACATTTTGAAATGTAATTAGGAAGTTGTTCCAAAACGCACAATACAGATGGAAGAAGCCATACAAGTTTCTCATATGTATTATTTATTTTAGTTTTGATTCTAATTTGTTATTTTTACTTTAATATTTACGACAACTTGAGTTTTAACTTTTGTATTTTAATTGTGTTATTAATTTATTATTTTAAATTCTAAAACTAAATTCATTAATTTTTATATTTAGTTTTAAAGTTAAAATTTTCATAGAAAATTTAATTTAAATAATATTTTTTTATTTATGCTTAAAAGTATATTTAAAGTTTAAATTTAGAAAATAAAAACATAATATAATATTTATCATAAAAATAAATATAATTTGATTAAAATAAATTTGTTTAAAAGTTATATTTTTAGCAGCGTTTTTGTGAGAAGCGCCGCTAAAGGTTTGATCTATAGCGGCATTTTTAACAAAAAGCGTCGCTAAAGGTCATATTCTTTAGTGGCGTTTATGGGAAAAGCGCCGCTAAAGGTCATGGTCTTTAGCAGCGTTTGTGGGAAAAGCGCCGCTAAAGGTCATGGTCTTTAGCGGCGTTTGTGGGAAAAGCGCCGCTAAAGGTCATGGTCTTTTGGTATACCAATTTATGCAACATAAGGGCTTGCAAAGGAGCATGCATAGAAACTTATCATAGAGAGCTCGCATAGGGAGCTTACTCGAAAATACTTGTATAGAGCTTGCACAATAGCTCATGAAAACACAATTTATAAAACCATACTTTAAAAACATTCTTAAAAACATAGGCTCACATAAGAGCTCGCATAAAACATATATTTAAAAACACAACCTGAAAACAAATTATTGAAATTAAAAATAGGATTTCATCGAATAAGCTTACTTTTGGAACTTAGTTTTGAAAACAAAGTCCTTGGAAAACATAACAATTAGCACACTTAAGGCAATTCTTAACCACTCACTGAAAACTAAGAATTAAACAAGCTTGGCTTTGCCTTTATCCTTGCTGGTAGATAGTTTGGCTAGTTCACAACATACATAAACATACACATAAATTACTTAAACAGACAAAACTTACAGAATTTCACACATGCAAGTGAACCTAGCTTTTGGGACATTCACAGCTGATAGGACAAAGACTTACCCTGGGAGCTGCGAACTTGATTCAGAATAAAGTCTTGACGACAAAATATCAATGAAAGAATTTCATGGAATTAAGGGTCGTATTTATAGACTTAAGTGTCATGGTAATATTAGGAGACTCTACTTGACTTAGGAAATACATTACTTTCACATAAAGTATTCCTAGATACACTATATATTTATTTCCTAATTTGAGTCTGACTCTATCTTTGACTGGTGAACCCTCAGTTCACAACTCAACTGGCAAACCCCAGTTTGCCAAATAAACAGATGAACACCAGTTCACCAACACACTGGCGAACCTACCTTGCAATGAATCTGGCAAACCCTCTTACCGCCTCTTTTGGCGTACACTACTACTGGCGAACCTCTTGCTGATACTCTTTTGGTGAACCCTAGCTCGCCGAAGTACTGGCGAACCCACCTGATAATGTGAGATAATGTGTGATAGTTATATAAGGGGCACAGTCTAAGGGGTGTAGTCAATATTGGACCTCAACCCAACTCATTCAATGACATCCCAAACCCAAAGCTTGTTAATGATAATGTTGGTGACTTCATTTAAGCCGAAGCCCAAGTCTAGAAAGAAGTAGATGCTGAAGGTGTAAGTGCTACTGAGCCCAAGCTTAAGGATGGATCGATTGTTCCTAGTTGAGGGAGTTATAGTAATCGTGCATACAAGCCCTTAAAATGTTATCAAACGTTAGGTGTCTGCATTTGTAGGCATGAATTTATGGAATATGCTTATGAACTGCTGGATTTGAATTACCCTTTATTCCATCACAATGTTAACCTCATACTTTGCCAACTCTTCCTGACGAAAGATGTTGTGTAGAGCCAAACCAAGGAGTACAACATTAGGGAGTCGATGGACTTCGAGGTCATGAAGTCCAATTGTTATGTTTGTGTGTGTAAATGCATAAATTATCAAAAGAATTTCATGTGATTGGTTCGGGTAGCCTATATCAAAAGCAAACATATGTGGGCCATTAAAAAATATAATATCCCTCGATACTTGTTTCAGTCTTGATTGTGGAGATCCGAAATTGATTCCAATATTCGGTCTTGTACAAGAAAGCACAAAACACGAGATAGAAGGCCATGAAGCATTGTACGAGGACTGGGAAAAATCATACAATCAACTACATAGACAGGTGTCTATGGCTCAAGAATATGCTCTCTAGACGATATTCAACATTGAAATGGTTCCAGCGTATGACAACACAAATTTAGTCCGGGGGACACACTTCTTCCAATCGTCCAGTTTGGAGATTCAGGTAATTTGTTCAAGGGTTTAGACATTGCAAACCCATTGTCCGAATAGACGGTACATTCTTATATAGGAGGTACAAAGAGAAGTTATTGATGGTCGTTTACTAGGATGGGACAAGAAAAACAGTTTCGCTTGCGTTTGCTCTAGAAGAGTAGGAGATGGAGGAGGCCTGGGCATTCTTCCTACAACGTTTGCACATGTACGTGTCTTTGAACATAGATTATGTCTGATATGTTATCGAGGGACGAGGCTTGTACCAATGGTGCGAATGTAAAAATTCTCCAAACCCAAATTAATATACCTATCATACAAAATCCAGGCCCAAACAAAATTCCACTCAAAATTATAGTACTCCCTGAACCCAAAATCATTAACATTAAGAAAAATGAAATCTATTAATATTCCTTTTTTTTTTTGGGTTAAGCCAGTTAATTGATTGACTTAAACTTGTTTGATTATCATGTTTTTTTTAAATGGTTCAGTTACTGGTTTTCTTTCATACAATTTATGAAGTTTTTTTCAAAATTCTGAATCCTCAACTAATTAATTTCATTTAAGGTAGACATTATGTGGTTAGTTCCACTTAGCTTTTAGAAGTTTGTAACCAAATATAGCAAAATAGTAAAATATGACAAGTTATATAGCTTGCAAGATGCAAACTAAGTTGCATCGTGTCCATCTAACTAGCACTAACAATAAAATAAAATTCTAAAAAATTAATTTGTAGAAAAATAGTGAAAACAAAAATTAAATTTATTCAATTTCATTCCCAAAACCCCAAACTTTTTCATCAAATGCAACGCAAGATGTTCTCCCGATAGGCTTCTCCAATGGCAATCCAGCTGACCAACCACCATTTCTCACCATTTCTTGTTGAAAACTGAAGCAGCTGACCAAAAACTCCAAGCTATTTCTTTGTTTGCGAATCAAGATCCTTATGATCCCTCATCCCCTTCTTCCACAATTTCTTCAATTTTCTCATCTTTGCTTTTTCAACCTTGAACAACACTTGAAGATGAACCATGCTTGAAGATTACTACCATGAAAATGGGAAACTCTTTGTCATTGAAAAAGAATAAAATATACATTTTGAGATTTTATTCGTTCGAAGTGTCCCATATTTTTTTTAACGGTGTTATATTTTGGGCCAAAACATGTGACGGAATAAAACTTTAGAGACTATTTATGACAAAAAAAAAATCTTTAATAGTTAATTTGAGAATTAATTAATTAATAAAGCATATGTATAAACATAAACAAAAATGCATTTAAAGGAAGACACAAAAGGAAAAGATAAAAGAAACAAAATTAAATTCTACTCGTGTACATCGATCAACATTATATTTTGGTGGCCATGAAATATTAATTTACTTTATATTATTTTTGTACTATTTTTAACTTATTTAAGGATTCGGAAGGGACTATTAAAAAAATATGAAAAGTTTTTTCTTTTAATTTAAGTTAGTTTTTATTTTTAAAAAAATTAATAAATTTTGCTATGCCAAAAGGGAAAAGGGATCCATATTAGTTAAAAGACAAAATTTGGAGGTAAAACATTTTTATTAGTTTTGCATTATGTATAAGTTATTAATTTAATTTTTGTATTTTAATTTGGTCAATTTAGTTATTGTATTTTTTTAACTGATTAATTTTAGTTTATATGCTTTTGAATTTTAAAATTTAGTTTTAACTTGAACGATAATGATTAAATTCGTTTGGTTAAATTTTACTAGTTAAGTTTTGTACTATCGTAAAGTTATAAATTTAGTCTATTTTCTCTAATTTGGTCGACATTCCTAGTTTCTATACTTTTTAAATTTTAAAATTTTAATATTAATGCAAATGATATCCTTAAATTCATTAAATCTCTTCTTTGTGAATGATACGTGATATTATAAATGTGATAATATATATGTTTGCCACACAACTTAACAAATACAATTTGGTTAGGAGTGAAATTTTAAAATTTAAAATTTAAAAATAGAAAGACTAAAAATACAAAAGATTAAACTAATAACTTATGTGGGCAAAATATTTTTTATCCAATTAATAAAAGGAAAAAGAAATAAAAAAGTAGATTAAAAAATCTATATTTGAAGAAGAAGGGAAAGTAGGAACAGCTGCTGTAAAAGTGAATAGGAGAGAAAAGTCTGAAGTACATTGATTGAAAGGCATGACATTCGAACAAGTATAAAATCTTACTAAAATATCAAGAATGTTGAGTTGTCTACCAAAATGATGAAATCTATTAATATTTCTTATTTTGAGGGAATCCACACACTACTTCTAACCTACGACAAGGGAAAAGTCAATATGATAGAAAAGTCTCAACTATGATAAGGATATCCCAGACTCTACACAATTCTGTCTTTACCCAAAATATCTATTTCATGCTTTTATGAAATGAGGGTTTTTTTATTATTATTTTAAATGTTTAAAATGAAAGTTTTTTTATATAATTTATCTTATTTTTATATCACTAATAAATTTATTTTTAAATATATAGTTTATTGTGACAATATCTGAGCTTTATGTAAACAAAACAAAAGATAAGAGGTAAACGACTTGAAGACAAAAAGAGAAAATTTTATTTAGCGACGGTATCAACCTCCAGGTTAGTTGTCTCCCGCTTATTTCCACTCCCATCAACCCTTTCTTTCTTTCTTCTCATTTACTACATACATCTTTTCTCTTTTCAGTTTGAAAATCTATTTTGTGAGTATCTTTGCTGTCTTTACAAATTGTAATAGATAGATGACGGTGCCTGTTGTTCGCTAAAATTTCACCTGCCACCAGTAGTTTTTCTTGGAAAGTGAGTGGCTCTTCGTCAACTTCTTAATTTGTTTCTGGTTTGAGAGTATTTCAGAATAATAAATAATTTCACTTGTCGATTTGGACCCATGCTGTCTTAAGTTTTATATTTTTTGTTTGTTTTTCCATTGTTTAATAAGTCTTTAGTTTTAGAAGTTTTTGTCTGCTCTTGTACCACGATTTTTAGTCTTGCTTAAGCATGTAATTTTAGGGATGATTTTGTTGTCGGTTCTCTCTAGTTTGGTGAATACTCAATTCTCTTGTTAATTTTTGCTCGCTACTTTGGACTATCCTGGGCTGATTTCATTATTGTATTAAGTGCTTACAATCACTTCAAATATGTCGTTCTTGAGTTGTGGCAAAACCAATTGTCAACGTATCATAATGTTCTATTAATGTTGAGGTTAAAGCCTTTATTGTGTTGATGGTGCTTGTCTTTCACCATCTACGACGAGAGTTTGCTATTTTTTTCTCTCTGAATTAATGAATTTATCTTTTAAAAAAATTAGATTAAAGCTAATTAATTTATTAAGTTCCATTAATTTGATTTTGCTTATGGTCGATTGAGTGGCTCAGATAAAATATGTTTAGTGTGACCGATTGTTAAATTAAGTTATTTTATACAATATTAAAATAAGAAACAAAATCATACAATTTAAATTGTATCAAATAAATATTTGAGAAATATATTAATCATTACTCCACAAAATTAAAATCTTTATATAAATTTATCCAACTAATGTATTTTTAAACAATAATCCAAACTCATTATACTTTTCAAAATCAGAATCACTATCATGTGGTCCAAACTCAAACTAAAATATCCATCTTGAGCTACCTAAAAAATTCCCTCAATCCAAATCAATTAACATTTAATTAAGGGGTTGTCAGTACTGTTTTGATAAGCACACTGTTCTCATACGTAGTAGTATCACATATTTTGATATACTATTTTAAGTTTATTAATAATTTTAAATATTTTTCCCATATATATTTTTAGTTTCTTAATAAATTATATATATTATTTTAAATAATTTTAACTGTAATTATAAAAAAATTAAAATGATTAAGATAAAATTTTTAAAATTTGATTTAAAATTTAAAAATGTTGTATCAACCGACATGTAACACCTCTTATTCGTATCCAACACTGGAATAGGGTACGAGGCATTACTAGAACACATACACTTGTAAACGTATTTAACCGAGTTATAAAATTTCATCTAAATTAAAACTTTCAAAATTATTAACATGCTTTTATAACTCTTCACAATATATCCTCAAAATATTATAATCTTAATAAATAGAGTCTACGAGACCCGATATATACTCATGCAATTCAATGCTTCATTTCCATTTCATTCAATTCGCAATTTCTCATGCTCACAATTTAGATCATATCACTAGCAATTTCCATTTAATTCACGTACAATTCAATGTCACTAAGTTTAACACTAATACGTATTTACCATTTAACTCAACGTTTATCGATTATACCATTCATTAACACATTTATGAAATTCTCAATTTTGCAATGAAGATATCACTTTAGCTTAAATAATAGCATCATCCTGGTATAAATACACTACCACTTATCCATTTGCTTTAATTCTTTTGGGCCCATTTATCACTTACAATCCTTAAACAAATTAGGGAACGGTTACGAAAAATTGAGTAATTCACTTCCACTTTGCCATAGTATAACTATGGTCTTACTTATGATCACTTATCACTTGTCCCTGATCAGATAAGTGTAGCTAGACTACAACTTATCACTTTGTCACTTGATCAGATAAGTGTAGCTAATGCTACCACTTATCACTTTATCACTTGATCAGATAAGTATAGCTAATGCTATCACTTATCACTTTATCACTTGATCAGATAAGTATAGCTAATGCTTCCACTTATCACATTATCACTTGATCAGATAAGTGTAGCTAATGCTACCACTTATCACTTTATCACTTGATCAAATAAGTGTAGCTAATGCTACCACTTATCACTTTATCACTTGATCAGAAGTACTCAAATCCGGCGTTTCGCTCAATTTGATAATTTATTCAGTTTTCGCATTTTTATTTTATTCTCATTTCATCAATAAATATATATTTCATCATACATTATATAATTCATGAAATTAACATTTAATCATTAAATTTCAGCCATATGAACTTACCAGGCTAATTTGCAGAAATACCAAGATACAAGGGCATTTTGGTAATTTTCCATTTTCTCGATTTTCTACCCGATATTGATCTAAATTAATTTTTCATTTAATAAAACAACTGATTTCATGCAACTTGGTCATTTTGACATTTTTTCCAAAATTGCCCCTAAAGTTTTACTTTTATTCAATTTAGTCATCGAGCCCAAATCATGCAAATTAACCATTTGAAATGCAAATCCATGCTAGCATAATATTCATAAATTTATTTTCCTCCTCCTCCTCTCCATTCCACATCCTTAATTTACATAACATGCTTATAAGTAACATTATCTATAATTTCAATATTTTCTTGTAAATTTATTCAAAGCTGTCCATTTGAGTCATAGTCACTAAATCATTTATATCTTGAGCTACAGAAATCCAAATTAAGATCCGTTAATTTTACCTGAAACTAGACTCACATATCTTCTTGCCATAAAATTTTAATAATTTTTGGTTTAGCCAAATAGTACAGTTTATTCTTTAAAGTTTCCCCTATTTTGCTGTCTGACAGTTCCAACCACTCTTCACTAAAAATGAATTATCTAATTGTACAGAATTTGGATGATGTTCCCGTTTATTTAATTTGAAAATATGTTAATTAAGAATTCTAATCATATAAATTCTAACTCATAATTATTTTTCTTCAATTTTTGATGATTTTCCAAAGTCAGAACAGGGGAACCCGAAATCATTCTGACACTGTCTCACAAAATTTATTATATCTCATGATTTGTAATTCTATTGCCTACACTGTTTCTTATATGAGAAACTACACTCAATAAGATTTAATTTCATATTTTATTCATCTTCTAATTCAATTTCCACAATTTTTGGTGATTTTTCAAAGTTAACCT